>NC_086447.1:600882445-601169945 GCF_028390025.1 Pseudophryne corroboree
AATAGTAAATGTATTTTACAGTACATCACCTTGTTGTACCATTACTGCAATGTTAATTTTTGCTTTCCCAAAACAGACAGAAGACGGGGCATCTGTAAAAACCTGTGAGGCACAGGCTGTGCTGGAAATCTGGTGAGTACTTTATGCCCATATTTTACACCCTACCACATACAGCCC
Source organism: Pseudophryne corroboree (assembly GCF_028390025.1). Classification (NCBI taxonomy): domain Eukaryota; kingdom Metazoa; phylum Chordata; class Amphibia; order Anura; family Myobatrachidae; genus Pseudophryne; species Pseudophryne corroboree. Next base: position 600,882,623 of record NC_086447.1, read on the forward strand.
AGATGTATCAAACCTTGGAGAGTGATAAACAGCATGGTGATAAAGTACCAAACAGCCAGCTCTTAACTGTCATTTTTCAAACACAGCCTGTAACATGGCAATTAGGAGCTGATTGGTTGGTACTTTATCACCGTGCAATTTATCACTCTCCAAGGCTTGATAAATCTGGGCCACAGTACTGGAATCTCACCTCACACAATTTCATTATCTATTGATGGTTCACCAATTGTACTGTAACAAAGACAAAAGAGTGCTGTGTGGTGGACATTTAAGGGAGTGGGGAGTGCTGTGCTGTGGTCATTGAAGGGAGCGGGGAGTGCAGTGAGTTGGACATTGAAGGGAACAGGGAGTTCTGTGAGGTGGACATTGAAGAGAGCAGGGAGTGCACTGAGGTGGACTTTGAAAGGAGTGGATGTGCTGAGTTGGACATTGAAAGGAACGGGGAGTTAGGGAACAGGGAGTTCTGTGAGGTGGACATTGAAGAGAGCAGGGAGTGCACTGAGGTGGACATTGAAGAGAGCAGGGAGTGCACTGAGGTGGACATTGAAGGAAGCGGGGTGTGCTGAGTTGGACATTGAAAGGAACAGGGAGTGCTGTGAGTTGGACATTGAAGGGAACAGGGAGGTTTGTGAGGTGGACATTGAAGAGAGCAGGGAGTGCAGTGAGGTGGACACTGAAGGGAGTGGGGAGTTCTGTGAGTTGGACAGTGAGTGTTGTGAGAGGATCAGTGTTATATGGATGGAAGTGGCAGTAAGAGAGCTAGCAAGGGGAGAATGAGAGACAACTACTGTATGGTGGGACAATCTGGGATTGAGTATATATAAATGGAGTATTCAACGAGACAGGAGCATGAATCAGGAACAAAAATATAGTGCTAGTGTATTTATTGTTTGGGGAAGGGGTGGGTCCAAAACCTGTATCTTGCCTAAGGCAACCTTATCGTGCCCCAATTCTACATCTGTATCTGGGTCAGTTATTTGTACATGTATAGTACAGTACTGATTTAATTTACAGAAAATAGGAACACAGTGGGCGGGTTACAAAATTTACACTTGTGAACTCGAGAATGCTGGGTTTTTATGCTAGGATGGTGCAGTACAGCTTGAACTGCAGCGAAGCTTTATGGTTCAGAGTGCCATAGTTTATGCAGATTGGGATACTTTTGCCAATGGCCAGTGCATGATGGTACTGTCAATTATCTCTCCCACTTTACTGTACAGTATCTATCCAAGCTTTACTAAACCACCCACTGTGTACCAAATAGTACATTACTGTATCACAAACTTATGTTTTTCAATGCAGCTACTGTATACTATAACTGGCAACAAATCCTCTTCCTTCTCCTAACCAACCAAATCAATTTTACAGTTGGTGGGAAAAAGAAAATATTGTTACAAGTACAGTACACTCCTATCTACATTTCACAACAATGCATACTAAAATGTTTCTCAGAATCTCACTATCTACGAACTCTAACAGTTCTTTTATTTTATTCTTTAAATATTTTTTATTTTTACTTTTTTTTTACTAAGCTATCAGCATCTGGCAGTCCTACAGGAAGCCAGCGCTGATGCTCCAACACCCCTACTGAGCCACGACACCACAACTGGCAAATGCAGGGGGTTTCCGGTTACCTGAAAACCCCCCTCCTCTTGGCAAGTGGTGCAAATTAGCAATGGTATATAATACGATTACTAGAGATGCCACCGCAACATGCAGAGATACTGCTCATGCCCAGTGGTAGCAGTTTCTTCTACCAAGTTTGCTGTGTGAGTGGATCCGAGTCCTCAATCAATGCACTGGACCAGAGAGTAGCCACCAGGAAGAAAAGTCAGTAGCCGTACCATGAGGTGGGAGAATGTGTGCTTAGAAAGTGCAGTTCTGATTCTATTACTGTATGTTTGTGTTTTTATTTATTTATTATTTAAATATGTTTGAAACAGCCTATGCTATAGAACATCTATATTGTGTTAAATATTAATAGATGCACCCGGGACTGCAACCTAATCTCTGGGGGACATATAAGGTGGGTAACCCATACGTGGGACCGGAGTATAGGGCAGTACATTTACCGCTGGCCTGGGAAGAGGGACAGGAGCGCTGATGTACTCCCATACCATTAAATGTTCCCTGCGGCCACACTAGGCCACCAGGGCTGTAATGTACACTGGCGCTGGGGACACAGACAGGCCAGGAGAACCAGTGGTGAAGTTTAGCAAAGGGGTGGTCAGCTCTTCCCCAGCGGCCCCTCCCCCAGCCCATTCCACAGTGGTCTTCCCGCCCTGGGCTGCTCCTCCCTCATCTTCTTCCACAGAAATATGCTGGGTAGCCATTATCTGAGCTTTGCATGTCTCCAGGAGGGGTGTGGTATGGTATGCCGGCGGCCGGGCTCCCGGCGACCAGCATACCGGCGCCGGAAGACTGACCGCCGGCATACCGTCAGCGTGGCAAGCGCAAATGAGCCCCTTGCGGGCTCGCTGCGCTCACCACGCTGCGGGCACGGTGGCGCGGCGCTATTTATTCTCCCTCCAGGGGGGTCGTGGACCCCCACAAGGGAGAAACACTGTCGGTATGCCGGCTGTCGGGACTCCGGCGCCGGTATACTGTGCGCCGGGATCCCGACAGTCGGCAACCTGAAGACCACCCCTCCAGGAGTGGTGGGCAAAATCTCCCTGTATACTTCTACCACATAGCAGGTTATATAAAGTGCTGCATCCTACCAAGCATCTTATACAGAGCAGGGTAGTTGATATCAGTGTCCATTGCAATTACAATTATTCTGCATTGTATGTGACTTATGCTAGTACCATACCTCCCAACTTTCTTCTCCTGGGAAGCGGGACACTCGCGCGGCTTGCTCCCGAAAAGGGGGCGTGGCCTACAGAAAGGGGGCGTGGTTTCGCGGGAGGACCCGCGATCGCGAGTCACGCCCCCGTTTTCGTCACTGAGGGGGCATGCCCAGCGCTCTGTGAGCAGCTGGCATGCTCCCTATCCCTCCGTCTGCACTGAATAGACGCTGTGCGCATGCGCACAGCGTCTATTCACCGCTGCTCTGCTAAGCAGGGCAGCGGGTGACAGAGCCTCCCAACTGCCCCCCCCCCCACCGCGGGACACTGCGGCCCGCGGGTGGGACAGCGGGACAGTCCCCAAAAAACGGGACTGTCCCGCGAAAATCGGGACAGTTGGGAGGTATGTAGTACTGCTGCATGTTTTCAATCTCCCTCTCTGTTTGATATTGGTTTCCCTTTTCTCTCTGTATAACCCTTGAAAACTGGTGTGTTTAGGGTTACATTTGCCACACTGTTTTATATACAGGTACACCACCGATTTTCCGGCAACCGATGATCCGGAACCTTTTTTAATCCGGACAATTTTGACTTGTCCGGATTAAAGGGGGTTAGGGACATCCTTTAATCCGGAACATTTTCTGCGCATGGGTGTAACACGCAATACGCGCAAGTGTCAGTGGGTACAGCTTCCACGGACACTGCAGGTGACACAGCAAGCATCAGTGGGGCTGTTACGGCGTCCAAGGTCACAGCAAGTACCGCACATGGGCGGAAGACACAGCGCGCACAAGTGTCAGTGAGTACAGCTTCTGAGGGCACTGCAGGTGACACAGCAAGCAACAGTGGGGCTGTTATCGCGTCCAAGGTCACAGCAAGTACCGCACATGGGCGGAAGACACAGCGCGCACAAGTGTCAGTGAGTACAGCTTCTGAGGGCACTGCAGGTGACACAGCAAGCAACAGTGGGGCTGTTATGGCTTATAAACAGTTTTGCATACACTACTGTGTTTATTCATTAATATTATACTGTAGCATATATTTTACTATTTATTGCTTTAGAAATGTTCTGAAGGTGCAAAATTAGTTTCCACCGTTAATCCGGCAAAATCGATAATCCGGCACGGCACTGGAACCGAGGATGCCGGAAAATCGGTGGTGTACCTGTATTGTAATTTGTGTGCACACTTTGTCACATACTACTCCTGTTACACGCTGCACATTGCTATATTTGTGTGTGTACTGTCACAAAACAGAGGTTTACAGCGCTTTCCAGTCGCACTGTGACCTACCTGTGGCGCAGTCCAAAGCGCTGTCCGCCATTCACTGGTCTATCCAGTGTCCCGTGCTGTCAGTCACAGCATCCATTTCAGGATAGTTAGGCTTTGGCTCCTTCCCGGCCTGCTAGGCCTCAGTCCACTCTGAAGCCTAGCCTAGAGAACTGCATGTTACTTCCTGATCAGCTGACTCTGCAGAGAACTCTCTAACCAGGTAGTGTTTCCCTGACATGTGATCCCTTCAGCCTATCACCAGAGTGCAAGGGGTATATATTCCAGCTCCAAGCACTGGGAAGCTGTCAGTGCTTTATTGTCCTCAAGGCTGTAGAGCGCTCCTGCTTAAAGAGACAGTGCATTACCAACTTCAGCACTTTCTGACTCCTATCTCCAGGATATCTGCAAACCTGCACCGCTGGTTACCTCATCTCCAGGCTATCTGCAAGTCTGCACCGCACTGTTCAAACAGCCTGACGGATGGATGTGGCTAGCGATGATGCGGGAGTGCGCATCAGCACTCACCGCTCATCGCTAACCCATACACACTTGGCATTTTGAGCTACTTTGAGCTCAAACTCGTCCAGTGTGTATGGGCCTTAACAAAGTTACGACCAAGCAGTCAGAGGCTTCTGCAATGGTAGCATGTTAAACCTGTAACACAGAGGTTTTACCTCAGGAATTATCACAGGATGGTCAGTGCACAACCTGTATGGAGCCTCCCAGCACCTCCGCCTCTCCATCGCTTGTACAAGAACCCCCAAGGGCATCTTTTACTATTTTGCTGACCATATTGCTACCCCACCTGTGGCTTCCCTATGGGTTTACCACAACCACTGCAGCTCATGGCTCCCCCTATGGCTATACCACAACTACTGCAGCCCTCAGTAGCTCTCTCTATGAGATTTCCACATTCATTACAGCCTGTTTATCAGGCAATTGCAGCCCCACTCATCCTTACCACATGGTTGGACTCATTTTCTAGCTCTATACAGAGCTTGGCTGCTTCCTCTGTTGCTTTTCAAAACATGATGCACATTGCCTGCACCCTCTACTTCTAAGCGCAGAATCTACCTCCCTCCCTGATTAACAGGAATCATTAGTTACTGACGTGCAGGCTGAGGCTTCAGACGCTGAATCCATCTCAGGGGAGGAGGAAGCCACACCTAAATTTCATGTGGCTGCTTTGATTAGAGCAGTGAAGCTATCACTTCATCTAGAAGATGCTGAACCAGCCCCTACTACTAAAGACCCTCTGCGTAAGCGGCAGAAATTAGTTTTAGCAGAATTTTCTCACTCGGTCCCCTTCACAGAAACCATGAGCGAGGAATGGAAAAATTTTCCTAAAAAATTATGGTCCCTAAGAAGCTCAGTTCCTTTTATCCGCTACCACCACTGGTTGTACAAAGTGGGAGTCTCCACCTATGGTGAATGTTCATGTGACACATTTAATTAAAAGTTCATTACTCCCTATTCCTACTGCATCCTCCCTTAGGGATTTGCTGGATAGGCAGTTGGACATGTGTCTCAAGACTATGTACTCCCTCACTGGAGCAATGGCTAGACTGGCTATGGCTACAGCCTGGGTGGCTAAAGCAATAGAAACTTGGGTGGACAACCTTGAACAAAGTTTCACATCTGATCACACCAAGGACCAGTTCTCTCTACTCAATAATATTAGAGATCCAGCCTATTACATTGGAGTGGCAGCTCTGGACACAGTCCTATTGTCCTCTAAGGCTTCCGCCATTGCCATTGCAACTCACCACATTGTGTGGCTCTGATCTTGGAAAGCAGATTCAGATGCAAAGAAGGCTCTGTAAGCCTTGACATACACAGGCAACCTCCTGTTTGGGTCAGAAGTGGATAAAATTGTTGAGAAATTGGCTACCTCTAAGACAGCCTATCTGCCTTCAGCATCATCAGCGTGACCTATGACTTCATCCTTTTGTCAGCAAGGCAAAACCAAGGGTCAAACATTCGCGAGAGGGTCTCGCACAGTGAAGACTTCCAAACCCAAGATAAAACAGGCTTTGGCTGTCAGATGTCCAAATTCCAAACCAGAGGATAAACCTTCTGCATGACAGGTGGGCCTCCTCCTGGGGGATCCCAGGGTGGGAGGCTGACTTCTTCAATTCACCCACACATGGCATCAGGTCATTACAGATGCATGGGTCCTAGAAGTGGTCTCTCATGGGTATGCTGTTTCCTCCCTTAAGCATCCCACTAGACTATATTTTCCTATTACTGTCTCCGGACTCACCCAAAGTACAAGCAGTATCTGGAGTCATACGATCCCTCCTACACTTGGAGGTTATCATCCCTGTTCCACAGTCTCAGCAGGGTCAGGGTTTATATTCTACATTCTTTCTGGTTCTGAAACTAAATTGATCATACGTCCAATTCTGAATCTGAAATTGCTGAACAAGTACCTCAAGTTCCCCCGGTTTCCTTATAGAAACTCTATGGTCCATTGTCCTGGCTATGCGACCTGGAGACTACATGGTCTACCTTAGCATTCAGGATGCATACATTCATTTCCCTATTGCACCCTGTCATCAGTGATATCTTCGCTTTGCTGTTCTACAATGGCATTTCCAATTCCAGGCCCTTCCCTTTGGATTGTCTACAACCCCCAGGGTGTTCACCAAACTCATGGCAGTGATGGCGGCCACTCTCCGGAAATGGGGTAATTCAGATATTGCCTTACCTAGACAACTTACTTCTTCTGGCACAGTCTCCAATGGTGCTGAAAAGTCACCTACAGCAGACGGTGGCCTTCCTTCAGTGCCATGGTTGGCTAATCAACTGGGCAAAATCCTCACTCCTCCCATCCCAGATGAAGATGCAACACCTGGGAGCACTGCTGGACGCCAGAGTACAATGCATATTCCTCCCTCAGGACAAGATTGCAACATTGCAGTTGCACATCAACAACCTGCTCCGCAATCCCTGTTCATAAACCAATGCAAACCCTAGGCTCCATGGTCTCAGTGTTAGACACGGTGGTGCATGCCCAATTTCACTACAGGCTTCTATTGCACCTGAAACTCTCCAAATGGACATGGTTACCATCTCAAATCAAATCCCATACCTTGATTTTGCCCCAACTGCTTCGGGCATCTCTGTCATGATGATTACACATGACCAATTTAGACAAGGGCCGACCATTCTGGATCACACACTGGACTTTCCTCACCATGGGCACCAGTCTCAGGGGATTTGGGGCTGTCACTCCTTTCAGGGTCGCTAGTCTCTGTTGGAGAGGGATCTCCCGATTAACATTGATAATGTCAATTATTACCATTAAACATAAAGCTATACACTATTACAGACTGAGTACGCTATTTGCGTACTGAGTACCGTAGGGGTACGCACTTAGCGTAACAGACGCTAGGCCGTGGGTGCGACGCACGAGCGATGCGTACGCTCACGGATTCACGCTTCATACCAAGCACGCTATAGGCGTACCGAGTACCGTACTACTACGCTATTGGCGTAGCGGACGCTGCGCCGTGAGAGTGAGACACGAGCGGCGCAGACGCTCACAGAATGATACGCAGTAAACCTTATTAATAAAACACAGTAAGTATATGCTTATACTCTAAACCTTAGTAGTCAAATACTACAATGATGTAACGCTTAAAAACCTTAACAACGTGTATGCTGTTTGAGCGATTGAGACGCTAAGAAAAGCCCTTTGCAGAAAAGTGAAAACACAAGACCTGGTTTGGATTTAAAAACCACAGCAGCTCTAACGCCGCAGTGGATGGTTTAGAGAAAAGGGAAAAAAACACAATACAAGTTATACACTACAAACTAACATCAAAATCTAACACAATAACAGAGAATAACATGAACAATGGCGAACAAAATGGCTACAGAGAAATATACATACGTGGGGATGATTCGCAAGGGCGTCCTGGATCCAGTTCTCAGCATTCAGGGAGAAAGCCTTCAGAGAGAGTGTGTCTGGCCAGGCAATGGTGGTCTTTATATACACAACATACATTCACAATACAATGGTCCCTATAATCTCATTGTTCATTGGACACAGGAATGTGTCTCCACATTATAGCAAAGGTCATAGGTGGATTTGAACAGGTGGGCTGTGTCTTTCCCCAAACTGCTCTGGTGGGAGGTATCCTCAGGATTCCAGCCGCATGTGTAATTTAAAGCAAATACAGTTAATGTTCATAAACTACATTTGTACATAACTATACGCAGGAGCGAGCGATCCTTTCCTAACTAGCATCGGAATGTTACTCTTAAAATACCCTACAGCTGGATACTAGACACCACCTTTCAACCTTTGTCTGACCCTTCCTATCATGTAAAGAGGAATCTCTCTGTCCAGGAACAGTTTAAACTAAACATACTTGCTGACATTGTCTAGGGGAATATTAACTATAAAACACACTATATGGGTTAAATATGCTACGATCGAGTCGCACGCTAGATGCTCACAAACTCTACCGTAAATGCGCATACCATGCGCGTGATCGCCGGAGCGATCTTTACGCAAATTGCGGATATGTGCACGCACGGCAGAGTGTGCGCACGCGCAGCGGGCATGTGCATGAGGGGTTAGTACAAGGCATATGCATCATGATATTTTTCGACTTTGACAGTCCACCCTTTGGCAGTCAACAATAACTGCCACTATCTAAACAATTTAAGCAGAAAAATATATAATACCGTGAAATACCTATATATGATTGGGTGTAGGGAGGAGAGGAGAAGGTGGGAAATGTATGACCTAGTGGGATAGTAAAAGCATGTATGTATGAAATTCATGTCTGAGGGGTCATGTATCATCGTGCCGTACATGTTCTAAAATAAGCTTCGAGGTATTGCGAAGTATACATTGAATCCTTCTTATCGAGTATTAAGGGTCTGTAAGTGGGCTAACAAACTCTACCGAGCTCTTTTCGGCTTTTAGTTCCAACAAATGGGGTGCACATTAGTTGATGATACATGAAGGGGGAAAATATGTGAGTGCTAATATATGTACCTATATTACCTGTCGACTATGTGTGTCACTACCTGAAGATCGTAGAGATGAAGATAAGAAACATGCGTTATAAATGTGTGTAATTGTCCATGGATGTCTTGTTGATGTCTTGTCCGGGTTGCTGTATCTTTGCTGTAAGTGGCAAGCAAAGTTTTTCAAGTGTCCATAGAAAGTTAAAGTCTCTAAAAGTTCATCAAATGTCTGTGAAAAAGTTCATCAATGGTCTGTATAAAGGGTCATCAAAATCTTTTTCCGAGTGGATGTCTTTTTACCTTGGAGAAAAACAAAGGAGAAACGGGTGAAAGAAACGGACCGTGGAATCACGTCTTATCACAGCATTGTCTCGATTGATGGGTCATAAATTAAACCAGTTGTTGTAACAATGCCCTCACTCCTCAAACTCATCAATTTGGTACTGCGCTTGCAATGCATTAAAATCCGAACACATCTAAATATCAAACCAATCATTATGACAACTCCTAGGATACACAAGAGAAATTTCCCTACATTAACGATAACATTTTGGGCCCATTCTCCTAAACCTGAGAACCAATTGCGTGGGTTCAACCATGAAACCCAGCCGGTCCATTCATTACTCACATGTCACAATCCTGACTGTAGGTTTCATATTTGGTGACTTACCCCTGCCATCTGTCCCGGATCCTGTGTCTTTTACTCACTGAGTTAAACAGCTTGTCAGCACTATGAGTTTTCCTGAGTTCCCTGAAAGGTAATAGTTAATTAGCTCCACCTGTGGTGATCTCCTGTGTGAGGCTGAATTCAGTAATCTGAAGTTCAGGCTTCAGTGTTCTCTCGGCCTACTAGGCCTCATTCTACATCACAGCCTAGTCTAGAGTAGTCACATGACAGTGACTGTTCACCTGAACCAGAGTTGTCCAATCCTCTGCCAGTCTGAGACTCTCTGCATCACCTAATCCTGCTCTCCAATCACCAAGGACCAGGAAGTATAAGTTGGGAGACTGAGTTAGAAACTGGGCCAGTTCCTCGTGTCACACACAGCCTTGTGTGAGTCTTAAAGCTGAGCTCCCTAAAGGTAACCTTTGTACCTAAGTTCCTGTGGAAACTCTGTTCCCTTGTTACCGTTTGGTTTACTTTTGTGTTGCCACTGATTTCACTGTTTCCATGAGTCTCAATGTAAAGGCACAGCTGTAGTGGTTTATCTTAACGGCACAGTACTGTATTCCATAGTCTCCATTGAAAACCACAGCTGCCGTGTTTCAGTTTTACTGCTGTTGTAGTTATGATCTCCAGAGCTCCCGTATCCCTGCAGCATCTCTGTGCCTCAGCATCTCCGTGCCTCAGTACCTCAGTGCCTCAGTACCTCAGCACCTCCGTGCCTCAGTACCTCAGTATCTCCGTGCCTCAGCACCTCCGTGCCTCCCAGCACCTCCGTGCCTCAGCACCTCGTGCCTCCAGCATCTCCGTGCTTTCAGCATCTCCGTGTCTCAGCGCCTCGTGCTTCCAGTACCTCCGTGCCTCAGCGCCTCCGTGCTTCCAGCACCTTGTGCCTCAGCACCTCACGCCTCCAGCGTCTCCGTGCTTCAGCATCTCAGTGCTTCCGGCATCTCAGTGCCTCCAAGCACCTCAGTGCCTCCAAGCACTCCAGTGTCTCTACGCACCCCAGTGTCTCTACGCACCCCAGTGTCTCCAAGCACTTCCGTGCCTCCTAGCACCTCAGTGTCTCCAAGCATCCAGTGCACTTTAGCGCAGTTGTACGGAAGAAGCCCCGAGTCCACAACACTCCCAAACCAGGTCAGTGGTAGTATTCATATAATTCTCCAGTCGCCCGCACAGACTTCACTGACACCGGGTTCACAAAACCTCAGTCATGACAGTAGGAACTGGCCACATGGACCCGGCCGAAAGTGTTTGTCTGATGCAGGACCTCCTAAGCAATATTGCAGGACGCTTGGAAGGCCTGGAGTCGACTCAGCATCAATTAGCACAGTGTCTGCAGCGGAATTCTTTCTCCAGAGATTCTCTGACGTTCTGCACTAAGACTCCTGACCAACTGCAGATTTTCTTCCAGATGTTATTACAGTTACAAGAACTTTTGTCTAGTATTCTTTCTGTGATGCCTGATCTTTTTAGGAATACTACCAACGTTGTTGATCCTGTTTTGTCCCATCCAGTTAATAGAGTCTCTTCCTCTGTGCAAGGAAAAGTTGTTCATCAGAGCTATCCACGCCCCAAACTCTCTGAAGCTGAACGTCAGTGGCGTAGGGAGCTACACCTCTGTCTTTACTGTGGAAATTTCAGTCATTTTGTTAAAGACTGCATTCTTCGTAAGCCAGGGAATGGTGACAAATCTCAGTATCACAGTGCTCATGTCTACAAGTCATCCACAGTAGCCGATCCTGCTACTGCTGACAGGGGTATCAAGATGGCTACTCTGAAAGAGACTCAAATTTATGACTGGGGTCCGGTGATTAAAAGACCTTATCCCAAGTTGGGTGTCCAGAGAAGAATATTCAAGCCATTTAGAGTCACAGAGGAGTCCGTGTCTTTAGCCCAAGGAGGGGCATCTGTGTCTTTAGCCCAAGGAGGGGCGTTCGTGTCTTTAGCCCAAGGAGGGGCGTCCGTGTCTTCAGCCCAAGGAGGGGCGTCCGTGTCTTCAGCCCAAGGAGGGGCGTCCGTGTCTTCAGCCCAAGGAGGGGCGTCCGTGTCTTTAGCCCCAGAGAGGGGTTCAGAGGGTCCAGCTCCAGAGAGTCTACAGAGTGCTGCCCAGTCAGAGAGACTACAGAGCGCTGCCCAGCCAGAGAGTCTACAGAGTGCTGCCTAGCCAGAGAGTCTACAGAGTGCCTCAGCCCAGCCCCGTGAAGTGGGGGCTCTTGCCTCAGCCCAGCCCCGTGAAGTGGGGGCTCTTGCCTCAGCCCAGCCCCGTGAAGTGGGGGCTCTTGCCTCAGCCCAGCCCCGTGAAGTGGGGGCTCTTGCCTCAGCCCAGCCCCGTGAAGAGGGGGCTCCTGCCTCAGCCCAGCCCCGTGAAGAGGGGGCTCCTGCCGGTCCAGCAATACTCCAGGCCCAGCCTGGTCACTCCGTCCCGGTTCCAGCCGGTCCAGCAATACTCCAGGCCCAGCCTGGTCAGTCCGTCCCGGTTCCAAGCGGTCCAGCAATACTCCAGGCCCAGCCTGGTCAGTCCGTCCCAGTTCCAGCCGGTCCAGCAATACTCCAGGCCCAGCCTGATCAGTCCGTCCCGGATCCAGCCGGTCCAGCAATACTCCAGGCTCTGCGTGGTCAGTCCGTCCCGGTTCCAGCTGGTCCAGCAATACTCCAGGTCCAGCCTGGTCAGTCCGTCCCGGTTCCAGCCGGTCCAGCAATACTCCAGGTCCAGCCTGGTCAGTCCGTCCCGGTTCCAGCCGGTCCAGCAATACTCCAGGCCCAGCCTGGTCAGTCCGTCCCGGTTCCATCCGGTCCAGCGATACTCCAGGACCAGCCTGGTCAGTCTCCTTTGGCTCCAGCCAATTCAAGTATCCTCGGATCCAATCCAGTACTACTCATCCAGCCAAAGATTTCTCCAGTTCCAGCCTCTAAGTTTTCGTCTGATGGTTTACCACCTATTTACTTTGATGGAGATTTATTGCAATATGCCGCTGTGGTTGAACAATTTCTCTCTCTGATGGAGTCTGATCCTTCAGGTGCAGTAACTACTTCCAACGTTACTCGATATCTGTTCCTGGCATTCAGAGGAAGAGCTTTGGAGTGGGCCAACATGCTCTTTGAGAGTAATGATCCTGTGTTCCATGACTTACAGACTTTTAGTAACGCTGTAGTTAAAGAATTTAGTCCAAAACCTTTGGAATCTGACTTGGTAAAAGAATCACGCTCTAAAGGGAATGCAGAAGGAAGTTTGTGCTGTCCTCCCAGGGAATATCTCAGAATCTCCTTCGGTAAGAATCCGACCATTAAAATTGCTCATGTAGGAGTCTCTCCTAGCCCAGAGAATTTAAAACTCCAGTGCACCTCCTTTTCATCTGCAAACTGTGTATCTTAGGGAGATTCATATCTTCCATTAGACTTGGACTCAGACTCTGAATTTGATCCAGTTCATGATGCTACTCCTTTCATGGGAGGCCCCATGTCTTCTAAGGAAGGTTTTTCTTTACAGGAGATTCCGCTGTCCTTGGTCAAAACCAAATGTTCCCGTAAGAAGAGGCATCAACGAAGGTCCTAAATTCTTCTGTATGAATTTCTCAAGTTCCTCTAAGATTCAAGATGGGTGTCCGGAGTCCACCCTTGAAGAGGGGGATACTGTCACAATCCTGACTGTAGGTTTCATATTTGGTGACTTACCCCTGCCATCTGTCCCGGATCCTGTGTCTTTTACTCACTGAGTTAAACAGCTTGTCAGCACTATGAGTTTTCCTGAGTTCCCTGAAAGGTAATAGTTAATTAGCTCCACCTGTGGTGATCTCCTGTGTGAGGCTGAATTCAGTAGTCTGAAGTTCAGGCTTCAGTGTTCTCTTGGCCTACTAGGCCTCATTCTACATCACAGCCTAGTCTAGAGTAGTCACATGACAGTGACTGTTCACCTGAACCAGAGTTGTCCAATCCTCTGCCAGTCTGAGACTCTCTGCATCACCTAATCCTGCTCTCCAATCACCAAGGACCAGGAAGTATAAGTTGGGAGACTGAGTTAGAAACTGGGCCAGTTCCTCGTGTCACACACAGCCTTGTGTGAGTCTTAAAGCTGAGCTCCCTAAAGGTAACCTTTGTACCTAAGTTCCTGTGGAAACTCTGTTCCCTTGTTACCGTTTGGTTTACTTTTGTGTTGCCACTGATTTCACTGTTTCCATGAGTCTCAATGTAAAGGCACAGCTGTAGTGGTTTATCTTAAAGGCACAGTACTGTATTCCATAGTCTTCATTGAAAACCACAGCTGCCGTGTTTCAGTTTTACTGCTGTTGTAGTTGTGATCTCCAGAGCTCCCGTATCCCTGCAGCATCTCTGTGCCTCAGCATCTCCGTGCCTCAGCATCTCCGTGCCTCAGTACCTCGGTGCCTCAGTATCTCCGTGCCTCAGCACCTCCGTGCCTCCCAGCACTTCAGTGCCTCAGCACCTCCGTGCCTCAGTATCTCCGTGCCTCAGCACCTCCATGCCTCAGTACCTCCGTGCCTCCCAGCACCTCCGTGCTTTCAGCATCTCCGTGTCTCAGCACCTCGTGCCTCAGCACCCCCGTGCCTCAGCGCCTCCGTGCTTCCAGCACCTCGTGCCTCAGCACCCCCGTGCCTCAGCACCTCGTGCCTCCAGCGTCTCCGTGCTTCAGCATCTCCGTGCTTCCGGCATCTCAGTGCCTCCAAGCACCCCAGTGTCTCTACGCACCCCAGTGTCTCTACGCACCCCAGTGTCTCTAAGCACTTCCGTGCCTCCTAGCACCTCAGTGTCTCCAAGCATCCAGTGCACTTTAGCGCAGTTGTACCTGGTATTCTTCACTGATTCATCAGCGCCTTTCCAGTTCTGTCTTTCAGGAGACCTTCAGCGTTCACACGTGCCCCCTGTCTGCCGACCTAATCCTGCATGGGGAGAACCTAGATTCGGCCATCTCTGCTGCGGTTCCTCTTCCCAGTCACTGGAAGAAGCGCCGAGTCCACAACACTCCCAAACCAGGTCAGTGGTAGTATTCATATAATTCTCCAGTCGCCCGCACAGACTTCACTAACACTGGGTTCACAAAACCTCAGTCATGACATCACAGAAGTAAGGGTAAGGTTGTGTCTCCTTCGGAACTCCCACTTCAATTGCAAGATATTGTCCATCTTTTGATCTATGATCTCGGTTGGGTCATCAGTGCTGTTTGTGATATATGTACAGCACTTCACACCATACTGAGTTGCTAGGGTGACACAATACCCGCCTGTTACCGCTGTGATGTAATTGAGAACCATCCTGTGCTGGATCAGTTCCGTTTTGTAAGCTTGCAATTCTCTCCCAGTATACCTGAAGGTGTCATCATACATCTCGGTGATATTGTCTATCAGGTTCGCTAGCGCAGTTATATACCTAAAATTTATAACTCCTCTGGCGGTACGGGTGATATCTAGCGCGAGTAGGAATTGAATCCCAGTGGATTCGTGGATCAAATCAGAGGCTGCATGCTCTGTCCTATCTATAAGGTGTCTCTTAACAATGTGTTCGTAGTGAGTGTGAGTGTAAGGAGCTTGGGCATTGCGGTGAACATCTTTCATTATGGGTGATGGTCATTACTTCAGGCAACACTCTTCCAATGTAACACAATCCCTCTGAGTTTGGGGCAAGCCACTTATACGCCTTCCTCCCACATATGAAATATGCATCATCGGGGAGGATATATGGGACAGAATATGACATCACCATATTACAAACCTTCCAGGTGAAAAATCCTATCCCTAACTCTCTCATTTGTCTAGTACACGTATCAGGCTGTATGATATGCGCACAGTATCCTGGTGATACTTCTCCAACTCGCATGGTCCTACTTCCTAGATTGTACCTATATTGAAAATATCTCCCACCGTTGGCTATTTGGCGTATAAGCTCTGAGTTTACGGGCATTCTATTGGCTCTATGTGAAAATGCCATGGTTTGGTTGTTCCATGTCACTTCCCAATTTCCCGGCTTTCGGGGATTGGAAATGTTAAAACATATTAAAGACCTATCCACATGATATTGGTGGAGCTTCAAACTAGGAGGCTTAGAAATATTAAATTTCTTGTCCACCGGTCTCCCACCCCTTAATTCAAGTACCTCATCTATCGTTAAAGCGTATGGCACTAGTCCTGACTTTCTATGACCTTGAGGTACTTGTGAGCACACCCAGCATTCCGTTTGGTTTAAAACCTTACCCACTAATGAGTGATAGTCACTCAATGGATGACGGTCCATGTTGATATTAAGGCTGGACTGACATCTCTGGATGCACCCGTCCTCAACTATGTTTTCACAATTCCTACAGATACAACTCTCTTCAGCTAACAATCTCTCTCACAATGTCTCCTAGAGTCATGGCTACCAGATCGTTTTCTGATACTCGCCTTTGCTCGGTGATTGTGTTGCTCTTGGAATTCTACGAATCCATCCTTGTCATCAGAACCCATTCCAGATCCTTTCTCGACCTCTCTGGTACTCTCACCGAAACAGACTGCTCTGGTCAACAACAGGGTCAGCAGGAAAACACGGAATGCAGTCTCTTGGGGTAAAGTCCATCTTGCAGGAGGAGAAAGAAAGAGTGGTAATGGGAGGTAAAGAAAATAATTTGAAGGGAAAGAAAATTGGTACGATAACCGCCTCTAGTCTTGTTGTTCTTCTTGCTCAGATGCCGTCTCAACAGTGCTGCCTCTCAGTCTTCCCAAAACGAACACTCCAGTGATACAATATTCTTTCCGAATCAGCGACCTTTCTGTAAGGAGCATAAATCTTGCATTACCATTTGTTTAACTGTTGTGTGACATACCATCCGTAGAACATGGAAAAACAAAAAGAGAGAATAATAGAAAAAGAGAAAAATTGTCAGATTTCCGTTCACCATCAGGCTGTCACACCAACATATCTATCGGTATCTCTGCACAGTCTCCCCCACCAGTATTTCCACTCTCCACCCTCTGTGCGTGGCCAGGCACAATGATGCTGGTAAGATATACTGGGGTTGGGTAGACCTCTGAAAAGACCAAGTAGACATGTGACGTTTGAGCTGTAGTTCTGCTGGTGAACGTCAGAGATGAAGAGGAAACATTTAAAGATAAATCACAGAGTTTACTTGTCTACAAGGAATGACCTACCAATTACATCGACTGTAACCTCAGGCTTACTATCAAGGCTAACAATCAACTTCACTGGCTGCAGACTATAGGTGCGGCCCAAAATTTTTCCTATATGATCCCTGATTACAATTACGTGTGTCATACAGTGTGTCATAACTTTGCTCGTGTTCTTGTCTAGGAGGTCTGACTTTATGTGTGCTGTTACAGTTGCTGGCATAATGCCCTTCCCTTTTACACAGATTACAAACCCTTGGCTTCCTCCATGTGCCAGGGGCTGGGGGTTTTGGTCGATTTGATGCCTCTTCTAGTGCTTGGATGCTCATCACCATCAACCGCTCTCCCTGTGCTTCCCTGGTTCTTTGGATATTACGGTCATGCTCGATAGCGGACTCCCTTAATACAGCCACCGAGATACCTCTCCAGTTAGGTTGAGTGAGTGGTCTGTACCCTTGTTCTCAACTCTTCTTTTAAACCTTCCATTAATACGGACACCGCTACCTCTCTATGATGTACACTTTCCTCAATGTCCGCGATCCCAGTGTATCTAGCCATTTCCTCTAATGCTCGATGGAAATAATCAGAAGCAGTTTCACCTTCTTTTTGTCTAATGGAGAAAATTTTGTTCCACTTGACAACAGTTGGAAAATATACTCCTAATTGCAGGTTGATCTGTTTAACATTCTCCTGATTGTATTCTTCAGTGAGAGGTACTTCTGCGTCTAACTTACAATCAGTGATGAATTTCGCAGGGTCAATATTGGAGGGTAGACATACCCTCAGCAATGTCCGCCAATCTTTATTATGGGGTTCGGCGGCGTTTCCTAGTTCTTTAATAAACCTTTTGCATGCGGCTAGATCTTTCCTGGGATCAGGAAATTCAGACATAATTGTCCTTAATTCTGTCCGGGACCAGGGGCAATGCATTGCAATGTTCCTGACGGGAGTGACTCCCAGAGCGTCAGTCTTTCCATTTGGGACTGCAATCACCCTGACAGGATTAAGTTCAACTACATCATCTTGTGTTGACTCTACAATGTGAGGTGCAATTGTCTGTGCATAATATACAATACCGTACTTACCTGTGGACACGACCTCACCTGACCCTCCGTTAGGGGGCTTTACTACTGCCTTTACCAATTGGGCCCTGCCCACCTGGGTGTCTTGTATGGTGGCTGCGGGAGAAAGTGCCGACATCGTGCTGGGCTCACTTTCTTGCTTGTAATCCTGAGGGAAGTTTAACATGGGGTACAACTTGCACGGGTTAGAATTTGTACATTTATCAGTTTTACTCCTATCGTCATTAACACATTTATTACGTTTACTCTTATTGTCATTAATACATTTATTAAGTGCACTATTATCATCATATCCCAGTATGCCATTCTCTGTAGCCATTGTCTCTCCAGTTGCCATCAGTTTCCTGCTAGGGTTGGAACCAGCTGTGTAAGCTAATTCCCTCTGTATATCACTCTCTCATTGCCATAAATGTAAACAGTTTGTGTGTCTGACCCTTTGTTTTTGGGACTTTATGAGACAGATCCTAAGCCTTAGATTATGCAATACCTCTGAGTCAAAACTACCTATCCCAGGAAATGGTGCTTTATCCCCCACAGTCATTCGTGTCCATTCATCACAAAAAGGTCTCAGTGTGGGGACCATACTTCCCCCACATTACTAACCGAGCAGACCCCCAGGGTCTGAAAGTCTCTGCCTGAACCCTGGCGGAGTAACGTCCCTGTGTTGTGCACTTGGCTTCCATTGTGGACCTTTTTAACACAGACAAACTTCCTAAAATGCACCAAACACAGTAGTCTACGGTGGAAGTTCTCCAAGCTCTTCCACCAGCTTCTTCTGCTCCGAGTATCCCCGGTCCGCCTTCTAGCAGACTCGTGTAGTCGTTGCAGGCCCTACCTCTAGAGATTTTCCTGAGAGACCAGCAAAAATTCCCTAAACTTTTACTTTTTTTTTTTAATACATTTTATTGGGTTTTTCCATTTTTTATACAATCAAAAACATAACAAGACAACAAACAAAAGAGGCCTCTAAACAAATGCAGTATTTCTCAAGAGTCAGCAATGTAAAAGAATTGCATCATTCGTTAGGAAGTGACAAGCAAACACCGCTGTACAATATAGTGGTCGAGGTGCAACCCTACTCCACGGTCACATCAAAACTTGTATCGTCCATCTCTCACCGACACCTTAAATTAATGCCCCATAACAAACATTGAAGGTATGAAAGAAAAGGAAAACAATAAGAAAACTATCTATCTAGCATGTGGGGAGGGATAGGGAGGGGGGGGGGGGATTATAAGGGAAATAAAATCAGGTATCATCTCTCATCACCATCTGCACGTGACACACAATGAACAGATCATTCTCTTATTCTCCTTAACTTATCATGGTCTACTTGTCCGATCAGGATACTTGCGTCTAAAAGGTGCCCCAACTGTGGGGATAGGTAACAGAGGGGAAAATAAGAAGGGGATTAGAAGTAGAAAGAGGGGTGAAAGGCTCATAATGACAGAGTATCTCAATACCCTCTCGTTGTAGGACTATCTAGCCACATCAAATGAGGTATAAATTTGGTTTTGTAACTCTTCCGATTTTGAAGTGATATATATATCCCATTTACGATGGAAACCAAAATCTCTATTCGAGGCATCGAACGTTGCCTCGTATCGATCAAAGTACATGTATCTCATAAGAAGAACATCGACATCTCTCAATGATGGGGTATGGTTAGAAATCCAGACGTTCATAATTACTTTCTTTGCCACTGTTACCAGGATGGTCAGAAAGGGGATCAAATGAGCCTGGGTTATTCCCAGGGCCCAACAGTCAAAATTTACAAATAGTAGAGGCAAGGGGTCTAGGAACACCGTAATAGCAAATGTGGATTGTATGTAATAAATCAGCTTATGCCAGAATTTTTTAATTTTTCCACAGGTCCAAAGATTGTGGATTAGTGTCACTGAGGGTGCCTTGCATTTCGGACACCGCCCGGTTTCCTCCGCTACAAAATGTTACCTTTGTCCTTGTGACATGTATGCTCTAAAGACAGTTTTTATATGAACCTCCTGCAAAACAGTGGCCCTCAGGTTCTTGAGGGTCTTATCATAATATTTAAATAAAGTATTGTTTGTTCCCACAGATGGCAAATCTGGGAGCCATAACTGTTGCGTCATGTTTATTAATTTGGGTATTTTAGATTTCATCAGTACATCATACAACAACTTCGTTTTATACTTATTATCATTATATCGGGAAACAATGTGTTGTAAAGGATCTGCGTTCATATCTTGGTCTGACTTTGTGGTTATGGACAAGGCGTAATGAGTCACTTGCATCAGAGGGAACAAGCTACTACTAGGAAGGTTAAACTCAGCTTGTAAGACTCTAAATGGCTTAACTTTGCCCCCCGGGTCGAAAACCTGAGAAGCAGCCCGCACACCCTTATCGAATAATCTGCGGCAAGCCGAGGTCTCCAACCCAGGCACAAAGGCGGGGTTTCCCCACAGTGGTATCCATTGTTTTCTAACCAGTCGTCTGTCTAATGTTTTGTTCACTGCTCTCCAAGACTCGTAAATATCTTTAAATAAGAAATTAGCACGGATATTTTTAGGGACAAGATCTTTTCGGGCGAGCAATAGCGCTCCTGGGGAGTATGGATGAAAATAGCCCCGTTCCAACCCAAAGTCAGTGAATTTACTACCTTCTGTTAACCAGTCAAGCGCGTACCGGAATAGGAGTGCTCTCGAGTATTGCATAAGATCGAGTAAGCCCAAAACCCCGCTGCTTTTGGGCATCTTAATTTCCAGGATGCGATTCTAGGTTTTTTCGACTTCCAAATAAACTTGGAGCAAATCTTATCAACATGAGAAATGTCTTTCTATGACAGTTTAATGGGCAGCATTTGCATATGGTATAACAGTTTAGGCAATAAGATAGATTTTACCACCGCGATTCTACCCAGAAGCGATAAAGGGAGGTCGTGCCATTGTTCTATAGATTTTTCCATTTTTAAAATCACTTGACCAAAATTCAAGTTATATATTGTAGATAAGGTATTAGCTATAATGATACCAAGATATTTTAGATGGGAAGGCATGATCTTTATGTTCCAGGTATTACCCCCCCTCATTGAGTTCTGGCCATTTCCATCAATAAATAGTAACTCTGATTTGGTTACATTTATTTTATACCCTGATATTGTCCCAAATTGAGAGATCAAATCTAAAACTACCGGTATCGAGTGAGCAGGATTGGTAATATACAGGAGCATATCGTCTGCGAACAGTAAGACCCGAAGGTCTCTGTCCCCAATCATGATCCCTTGATATAAAGGGTTTTGTCTTATGGCAATAGCTAAGGGCTCCAGAGCCAAAATGAACAACAAAGGGGACAAGGGACATCCTTGGCGGGTGCCCCTCTGTATTGTGAATGGGTCTGAAAGAAAGCTGTTACATATCAGCTGCGATTTAGGTAGTGTATATAGAGTCTTTAGAAATCCCACGAACTTAGCCGGGAAGGCAAAACGCTCTAAGACATCATATAGGTGGTCCCAGAGCACCATGTCAAACGCCTTCTCCGCATCCAGGGACAAGATAGCACATGGGGCTACCGACACGGTACCCTGGGAACCACCCATCGCCAATAAAACCCTTCTCACACTAATCGTAGAATCTCTACCCTTCACAAAACCCGTTTGATCTTCATGAATAAGACTAGGAAGAAGTTGTTTTAAGCGGTTTGCCAGTATTTTAGTTAGCATTTTATACTCAATATTTAATAAAGAAATAGGTCTATATGAACCAGGATCTGAGGGGTCTCTGCCTGATTTAAGGAGAACTCTAATTAACGCTGAGTTATAATGTAATGGTAGTTCTCCAGAGTCTAAAATGGAGTTAAAAACCAACTCTAGCATAGGTATAATACTGGGAGACAAAAGTTTATATAATTCCGGGGTAAGACCATCCGGGCCTGGGGCTTTCCCCGGTTTTAAGGTAGAGATCACCGAGGCAATCTCCTCTGTAGTAACCTTTGAAATCAGGGTATCACCCATAGGTGACGATAGCTGCGGGATAGGCAAGCCCTCCCAAAAAGACGTGGTCTGAGGTACAGCAGTCAGTGGGGCTGAATATAACGAGGTATAGAAATCTCTCATCACCTCTGCTACCTGAGCGTTAGATGCTGTCGTGGTCCCGTCTCCTCTCTTGAGTGGGTAGACCGTAGGTGGTCTGCGTTGACCTTTTAATAAATTAGCTAGGAGTTTCCCTGATTTATTTGCATATCTATGATATTTACATCCTGTTACAAAGGTATAAGACGCCTCCATTATAATAAACAGATTTTCAAAATGGTGTCTGGCCTTGTTATAGGAGGTTTTAGTGTCTACCGATGGGTTTGATTTATATAGCTGAAATGAGGACGTCAGCGTATCCTGCGCCTGGGTGAATTGGGAGAGGGCTTGCCTCCTCTGTGAGGCAGTGTAGGAAATTATGACCCCTCTAAGCGTCGCCTTAAAGGCTTGCCAGTAAAGTACGGGATTTGACAGTTTTGTTTCACTATTATCTATCTCAAACTCGTTCCAGGATTTTAGGACCAAATCTCTTAGTGTTCGAGAAGTGTGCAGTGTCGAGGGGCACCTCCAGCGAATGGAGTTACCTCTATCCAAAGATATCTGCAACTGTATCCAAACAACCGCGTGATCTGAAATTGTTATTGGCTCCATTTTCGCCCCCGCCAACTGTGGTAAGAGAGAAACTGAAGCCAACATATAGTCTATCCGCGACATTCGCCACGTTGACGCTGACAAGCATGAATACTCTGTGTCGGTTGGGTGCAATGTACGCCATGTATCTAGCATGTTTAAGTTCTTAGCAAATTCTGGGACCCCGAATTTAGGAACCTGAACCCTAAGAGATGTGGTAGGTTGTTTGTCAAGATACGCAAGGGATATTAGATTAAGGTCTCCTCCAATCACTAAGGGCATATGAGAGTGTGGCATTAGTACTGAAATAAGTTTAGTCAAAAAGTGTCGGGAATATACGTTAGGCGCATATACAGAAGCACATACAAAGGGCATTTTTTCATAAGACATCTTACCCAACACATATCGACCCATTGGATCAATAGTGACGTCTGAGACCTCAATTTGGAGTGAGGCGCGCGCAATTACCGCGACCCTTCTTGACTTTGAGTTGTAAGAGGCCGACATCAGCACCCTCCAGCCTAGAATATTCAGTCTGTGTATATCACTTTGCAGTAAATGAGTCTCCTGTAAAGAAACAATATCTAAACGCAACTTTTTCAGATATAGAAGAACACACTTGCGCTTACTTGGGGAATTTAGCCCCCCTACATTCCAAGTGCCTATGTGTAGAGCCATGTCATCTTGTCATCTCGAGCAATCGGGGACAACCAGTCAAGTATATAAAAGACCAAGGCAGTGAGATCAGCAAAGTCAGAGACTACTGTATTAGGATGGAGATGACTGGGAGAGAAAGGGAAAAGGAGAACGCCATGCGGCGTCAAAACACATCAGTAAATGAAAAAAGAAAATAACAAAACAATACAAAACAGTAACATTGGGAACACATCCACCTACAATAAGCGACTCCTGTCGCCTAGGATGGAATCCAGCAAATATAACACTCCGCCGCCGACATACCACGAACCCTATAAACACTTAACAGAAACCTATACAGCACCTATCCATATATTACTCATTCAGCTTTTCCAATCAGCGAGTGAAGGGGGGAGGGGGGGAGGGGGAGAAGAGGGGGAGGCTGAAGATCACTATCGAAAATCACCTACTGCAATAAGCAAGCTTAAAATGTAAATCACCGTAAATAGACATTTTGTAACACTAATTGGTAAATTAGATGCTCATCATACCCCCGCTAGCGAAGGCACAAGTAATATCCAAAGCCAAATTGACCCAGTAAAGTATGCATACTAATCATAAGGAAGGTGCATTGCACATAATTTCCAACACATTCTAGGCAAATGAATTTACTATGCGAGGAGCGCACCCCTCCAGTCACAAGTCTTTTTGAAGTAAAGAGGTAACAAGGGTCCCAAATGTTCCTTCAGAGAGAGACCTGCCGGCATTATCTGCGGGATTATTCACAATCAGACATCCTGGAATTATTCGCTCCAGCCTCCGAAGCTTCTTTAAGGTATGCTTCCGCATCATGGGAGACAAAAAGTCAACGAATTGAGAACCCTGGTATATGCGCAGCCGTGCCGGGTACAAGAGGGCAAATTTCCTATTCTCCTGGATAAGACGGGAGCATATAGGGGCAAAATCACGTCTGGCCTTTGACAGCTCTGCCGAGTAATCTTGAAATAAAAGAATTTTATGCCCATCCCATGTAAGCTGCTTTATCTTGCGAGATGCAGACCACATTAATTCTTTGTGAAGAAAATTCAGAGGTTTAAATATCACCGCCCTTGGTCTGGCTCCCTCTTGTGGTCTAATCGGGCCTAATCTATGGGCTCGTTCAATGATCAAATCAGAGCATCTATCTTCCACTTGAAGTAAAGCTGGCAGCGACTTTTTTATAAAATCAAATAACTCTTGGCCTTTAACCGTTTCCGGTAGGCCTATGATCCTTAAATTCCCTCTTCGTGATCTGTTCTCTAAATCTTGGATCTTGTTGTGCAGTTGTAAAATATCTTTCGTGTTTTTAGATGTAGATTTCTTGAGATTAGCCACATCAGCAAATGTCTCTCCAAGATGTTGTTCTATACCAAGGACCTTCTGTGTTAATCGTGCTAATTGATTATTGATATCAGTGGTTTGTTCTTTGAACATCGGGCTAATAGCTTGTTTAATAGCCTGCACCATGTCAGTGTGATCGAATTGTGTCACTGGGATCTGCCGTGTTTTATCAGTAAGCAATGCCCCCACTGCCTGTGCCTCAGCACTCCCACCTTTAGCTTGCCGGACCTGAGGGGAGTCCTCCTCCGACGATTCGTCCGAATCCGCTGACTGCGCCGAGCGGGAGCCATCCTCTGTGCCACGTTGAGCCCCCTCATGTTGC
Source organism: Pseudophryne corroboree (assembly GCF_028390025.1). Taxonomy (NCBI): domain Eukaryota; kingdom Metazoa; phylum Chordata; class Amphibia; order Anura; family Myobatrachidae; genus Pseudophryne; species Pseudophryne corroboree. The sequence continues at coordinate 600,907,498 of NC_086447.1, forward strand.
TGCCGTGCGGATACAGCGTCCAGAGCCATTTTAGCTTGGGCGCTTCTCAGCTCCCTCTCCTTCTGGGTGCGCGTTTTGCCGGGCATGATGGACAAGTACCGTTCCATACAGCGGCACCTGTCTCCCGCAATCGCCTGTGGTGCGGGCGGTTGTAGAGAGGCTTAACAGCCTTGTAAAGGGAAGGCAGGGTAGCCGGCTTGGCGGAGCAGTCTCCTTCAGCAGCCGCTCATCCGCGCGCCGGAACCGGAAGTCAAACTTTTACTTTACACAAATCACGCTTACATGTGCTCACTACAACGCGTATGAGGATAAGATTTACGCACGAATATGCAACCTCATATCATGTTGCGTTAATTGTTTACACATACAACCGTGCGGTCCAATCGTACCACTTATAGACACTTGTTATCTATAAATGGTAGGATCATTGGAGTCTCCCTACTGTGCTCCACAACAGCCGGAGCGTAATACCATGAAAACTTTATCACACTCCGTTGCACGTGTACACCTGGACCGTGGTCGCACGTTTTTACCTAGACCGTGCTTCACCAAGCTTCACCAAGATCACCAAGACCACCAAGCGGGGTTCAATACACTCATACCTTTTTCAGCCCACACTATCATTCTATAGTTTTCTGATCAGAAAAATAATTTCCTGTTAACTGATAGCTTCCCCCAGAGGTAATACAGAAAAAAAAGGTGTGTTTAAACTGAATATTGGATACTGATCAATTTGTGCTATTATCGCGTGGCTACCGTATCGCCTAAACTAAAACAATGCTATCGTGTGATTTGTATTTAGTGGGCGTATCTGTACGCACGTTGCGTAATATACGCCACATGTGTAGGCATTTGCGTTGCGTACGCAGTCTCGCACGCTGCCCGAGACACGTATACAAAGGCCGGATACGACCACAGCAACACAAATAACACGCTTCTATAAATGTAAACGATATTCAACTATAATCGCTTACCCACACCACACAGTATCTCCTGTATAAACCTTTATAACTGGGCCAGGCTGCGTGTGTGTTTTACATGTACTCCCTTAAATATTACTCTATATTTTTAACTAAATAGCAACAAATTTTTCAGCACGGGTCAAAATAGATCTAATAATCAATGCTAATGGCAACAAGCGAGTAGATATGCAGAATACACAAAATACAATTCTAAATTAATCTAGTAATCAATTCTTCCAATAGTATGATTCATATTGGATAGCTATCTTGCAGAACATACATTGATATAAACACACACACATAATTATAATATTATATCTATGTACTATTCACTGGTCTCCTGAGACTCATTTACTCATTAAGTGCTTCTAATTTGCATATGAATGTACTTTTGACTGTCTGTGAAGGTGGTTTTTCACTGCCAGGAAAAAGCAGCCACACAGGTTAATTTGCATTTCAATGACTATCTTACAACAAGCAGAGTTTAACTGAATCCTAGAGGTAAAGAAAAAAACTTTGTTTATATGTGTATGTGGTTCTTACATCACGTATTCATCTTACTATTAACTTTTATTAAGCCCCATCTGCATCTATTTGTAATTGACTATGTCATGGGTTAAATAAATGCATTGGTAACTCATAAATGGTGATTCTTTTTATTTTTTTTTGACCAAGGACGGCTGATTATTCCTGAGCAGACTGAAAATCAACCATTTAGAAAAAAAAATGACCTTCCCAAAATGGCCGCTGCTCCTCCCCTTCCACATCCACGAGGGTTACACAAAATGGAGGACAGACCATGCGGCTTCCTTTGTCACAAAAAAAAAAAAATCACCATGCAAGCCCCTGAAGTTATTTTAGGCCTGAGTTAAAAAAAAACAACAACACTATATCAAGGCTTTTGCAGCAACTTTTAAATATACTTTTAAACCTACTTAAACAGATAAGCAATCCAATCTCAATCAAACACAATATGACTCATTTGAACCTTGTTTTGCAACAATATAATCAGATATGCAGAGTACAGGTGTATGCTTGTATTCAGAAATTCACAGACTTTAAAAATAGCTTTACGTTCTTACCTTCCGGATCCCACCAGCATCCCTACAAACCCTGCAGAGCAGATGCTTATCTAATCAGCACCAATGTATCCCCGACCACAAAACGGCTAACAGGGGATACTACCTTCCTGGCCTTTGCTAATAGATAAAAAGTCTGCCTTGTCCTGCTAGGCTGCGGATATGAGGAGAACCGGACGATTGCCCCCAATTGATAATGTCAATTATTACCATTAAACATAAAGCTATACACTATTACAGACTGAGTACGCTATTTGCGTACTGAGTACCGTAGGGGTACGCACTTAGCGTAACAGACGCTAGGCCGTGGGTGCGACGCACGAGCGATGCGTACGCTCACGGATTCACGCTTCATACCAAGCACGCTATAGGCGTACCGAGTACCGTACTACTACGCTATTGGCGTAGCGGACTCTGCGCCGTGAGAGTGAGACACGAGCGGCGCAGACGCTCACAGAATGATACGCAGTAAACCTTATTAATAACACACAGTAAGTATATGCTTATACTCTAAACCATGGGTCTTCAACCTGCGGCCCTCCAGCTGCTGTGAAACTACACATCCCAGCATGCACTGCCTCAGTTTTAGCATACCTTAATAGCAAAACTGTGGCAGGGCATGCTGGGATGTGTAGTTTCACAGCAGCTGGAGGGCCGCAGGTTGAAGACCCATGCTCTAAACCTTAGTAGTCAAATACTACAATGATGTAACGCTTAAAAACCTTAACAACGTGTATGCTGTTTGAGCGATTGAGACGCTAAGAAAAGCCCTTTGCAGAAAAGTAGAAACACAAGACCTGGTTTGGATTTAAAAACCACAGCAGCTCTAACGCCGCAGTGGATGGTTTAGAGAAAAGGGAAAAAAACACAATACAAGTTATACACTACAAACTAACATCAAAATCTAACACAATAACAGAGAATAACATGAACAATGGCGAACAAAATGGCTACAGAGAAATATACATACGTGGGGATGATTCGCAAGCGCGTCCTGGATCCAGTTCTCAGCATTCAGGGAGAAAGCCTTCAGAGAGAGTGTGTCTGGCCAGGCAATGGTGGTCTTTATATACACAACATACATTCACAATACAATGGTCCCTATAATCTCATTGTTCATTGGACACAGGAATGTGTCTGCACATTATAGCAAAGGTCATAGGTGGATTTGAACAGGTGGGCTGTGTCTTTCCCCAACTGCTCTGGTGGGAGGTATCCTCAGGATTCCAGCCGCATGTGTAATTTAAAGCAAATACAGTTAATGTTCATAAACTACATTTGTGCATAACTATACGCAGGAGCGAGCGATCCTTTCCTAACTAGCATCGGAATGTTACTCTTAAAATACCCTACAGCTGGATACTAGACACCACCTTTCAACCTTTGTCTGACCCTTCCTATCATGTAAAGAGGAATCTCTCTGTCCAGGAACAGTTTAAACTAAACATACTCGCTGACATTGTCTAGGGGAATATTAACTATAAAACACACTATATGGGTTAAATATGCTACGATCGAGTCGCACGCTAGACGCTCACAAACTCTACCGTAAATGCGCATACCACGCGCGTGATCGCCGAAGCGATCTTTACGCAAATTGCGCATATGTGCACGCACGGCAGAGTGTGCGCACGCGCAGCGGGCATGTGCATGAGGGGTTAGTACAAGGCATATGCATCATGATATTTTTTGACTTTGACAACATCCTGGAACTTCAAGCTGTCTACCAGGACCTTTTGATGTCCCAGGCCCCGCTCCATGGTTCTCCAGTACAAATCCAGTCGGACAACGCCACGGCAGTGGCATATATAAATCGACAGGGCGGCACTCGCACTGTGTAAGCGATGCAGGTGGTAATGAGGATTCTCGCATGGGCCATATCCGCAATCTTCATTCCAGGAGTCCTCAACTGGGAAGCAGACTTCCTCAGTTGGCAAGACATTCATGCTGGGGAATGGTCTCTCCACCTGGAGGTCTTTCAGACTCTGGGGCACAAATGGGGACTTCCAGATGTTGATCTCATGGCCTCCAAATACAATCATAAAGTTCCTGTTGTCACGATCCAGGTATCTGGACGCCATTTCTTACCCATCAGATGCCTCCTAAGGCTGGCTCAGCGCTCCAGGACCGGATCCCATCTGTTATCCTGATGTGTACATTCCTGTATCCTCTCCTGTCACTCTGGGACGCTGTCACAGTAAACGCCATATTACACCTGGCATGGCGTCTCCCGCGGCCTCCGCCGCCATCCCTGAACTTCTGCATGCAGAGTGTCTGAGTGGCGATTACGTCAGCCGCGGCCTCCGCTGTGTCCGCGTGGTTGGATGTGCATCTGTCAGCCTGGCGCCTCCTGTCTCCGGTGGCCGGCGCCGCCATTACTATTTTCATTACCACATGGATTACAAACCAAACTTCCCTCCAAGTGTCTGCATGGGCGCAGCCATCTTGGATTCTGTCAGCTGATCATTTCCACCAATCTGTTCTCAGTATTGATAATCTGCATAATTGCCTAGCCAATCCCTTCCTTGCTGCAGGTATAAATACACTGTGCCTGAGCAAGGAAGGCGTCAGTGCTTTGGTTGTCAAACCTAGTTCCTGTTTGTCTCTCTCCTGTGATTGTCTTCCAGGTTCCAGCTCCTGTCTCAAGACTTCCACCATAGAGACCCGCACCAGCATTCCACCTGCGGTGTAGCCTGACTCTCCAATCCATTGTGTATTCATCTGTTTCCAGCTACAACATTACCTGCTTCCAGCTCAGCTTCCAGCAGAGTACAGCTTCCCTTAAAGGGCCGGTGTCCTTTCTACACTTTACCACTCTCCACCGGTATTATTATTTCTCCGCTCTCAAGTTCTACATTTCAGTTCATATTTCATCGCTCCCAAGTTCATTTATTATTTAACTGGTTCCAGCCAGTATCCACTCCGTGCTAACAACAGTCTGGTTCCAGCCAGTATCCACAGCAGCTGTTTTATCTTCAGCAACCCAGCTTTTCCTGGAACACCAGCTGGCACAATCCTGGGTTATCTCCATTGCTACAGTCGGGCCTGGTAAGGACTTTCCATCTAGAAGATCATAAGAACTATCTCACACTACCAGTGCCCTGTGGCTCCTGCCATCCTGTAGTACCCAGGAACTGTATTTATTCTTTGCTGACTTTTACGTTTTCTTTTACTGCTGCTGTGTTGCGGAGTTGTCATAATAAACATCATTGACTTTTATCCAAGTTGTCGTGGTCACGCCTTCGGGCAGTTATTATTCATGTTACTTACATGTCCAGGGGTCTGATACAACCTCCCAGGTTCCGGTACATCTCAGCCCCTACAACTGAGGCTGCCTCCCGTCAGCTCAGGCCCTCAGTTGTGACACCTGTGTACAGGGCCAGGACAGGAGATCCAGGAATGAGCTTCGTGGATGATCTCACAGTCCCCTGGGCATTCCGTCTGGCCTTTCTCTTCCCTCTAGTGTCTCTACTTCCCAGAGTCCTGTGAAAATTCAAAGAGGATGGCAGCACAATCTTATTAGTGGCTCCAGCATGGCCCAGATGCCATTTGTTCACAGATCTGATAGATCTCTCCATAGATGAGCCCTTCCCTCTGCCTCTTCATCCAGACCTGCTCCCTTGTCTCCATCCAGACCTGCCTCGTCTGTCTTTGATGGTGTGGCTCTTGAAATATCCCTCTTAACGGAAAAAGATTTCTCTGGAGAGGTGGTTAAGACTATGCTTCAGGCTAAGAAACCATCCTCTGCTCGCTTTTATCACCGGATATGGCACTCCTATTTTCAGTAGTGTGCTCATCATCACTATGACCCCACGGTCCTACGGATCCCTAGGTTGTTAGCCTTCCTGCAGGCAGGCCTCACCATGGATCTTTGCCTAGCTTCTCTCAAGGTCCAGGTCTTGGCTTTGTCTGTCTGGTTCCAGCAGAGACTGTCTCCTTTGCCAGATGTGCATATTCAGGGGGTACTCCAGATAAAGCCTCCATTTGTCCCTCATATCACTCCTTGGGACCTGGCATTGGTTCTTAGGGCTCTGCAAAGTATTCCATTTGAACCACTGGAAATTGTAGACCTCAAGTGGCTCACCGCTAAAACTCTTTTTCTACTAGCTATTGCTTCAGCCCGTAGAGTCTCTAACTTGGGAACTCACATGTCGCTCCCCATTTCTGTTATTTCACCATGACTGGACGGTAATTCGGACTAAACATGGTTACCTACCTAAGGTGGTATCTAAATTTCATATCAATAAATAATTGTGGAACCGGCCTTTTGGGAACCTGGTCTCTCACCAGAGTAAAGCTTGGTTGGAGGTGGTCCGTGCTCTTTCGATCTACGTGGACTGCACTAGTTCTGTTAGGGAAAATTGATGTCTTATTCATCCTTTATGGTTTCCATAAGCGAGGCTGGCCAGCCAATAAACAAACTTTGGCACAATGGCTTAGCATGACCATCTCGCAGGCTTACACACAGGCTGACTTCCTTGTTCCAAGTACAGTATCTGCTCATTCTACTTGCTCTGTGGGTCCTTTGTGGGCAGCTTGTCACAGAGCATCTGCTGAACAGTTATGCAAGGCTGCTACGTGGTCTTCTGCCCACACATTTCTATGCCCTTGATACGTTTGGCTCTTAGGATGCAACCTTTGGCTGCCAAGTACTCCTTTCAGCTTAGGGGCATTCCCTCTGTATAACAACCGCTTTGGGACATTCCAAGCTTAACCCTGTGGAGACTATAGACCCAGAAGAAGAAAATAAAAAGTTATGGTAAAACTTACCTTCATTAACTCTCTTTTTCGTCTCTGTCCATAGGATCCACAGGGCGCCCACCCTACTGCACCACCCTTCTCTTCTCTATGAGAGTGTGATTTTCTGTGTGTACCATTCTTTCTTCTCTCCTTTTTCCAGCTCCTACTTTGGGCTTGTTAATTCTAGCTGATGGGGATGGGGTATGAAGGTAGAGGAGCCCCCTGCATCAGGGACATGTGGTGAGGTGAATGGCTCAGGAGGCACTGGCTAGCACCATAGGCAGATTTACACACAATATAAGAGCCAAGGCGTACATCTAGGCATTATACACAGGTGCAGCAGTATAAACACCTAGAAATTTGGCAAGTTTTGATCAGAGATGTGCGGAAACGATAGGCAGGAGAGACACTGCCTCACTTGCCATAGACTTTTTACTCCAGAGACTTGGCTATAAAAATGATTAGAATAATGCAAAGAAGATATTTCAAACAAAGTCTTTGTATTTTTCATATACTTTAAACCGTCAAAACTCGGACACAAATATTAGTATGACAGGAAAGGATCTTGCTCTCCCCACCGCATGTCACTGCACTGCACCCTGGGAACCTTACAAAGCTTTATTGTTCTGTGCCAGTCCTGGTCTCCAACAGTTCATACCCAAGGTTAAACTTGTGGATCCCATGGACATTGAAGAAAAAGAGTTAACAAATGTAAGTTTTACCATAACGCTTTCTTTTTGATGCAGCCAAATATTTAAACTTCTGATTCATAAGTAAAGAACACCTGCTGAGATTTTTCTGTACCCCAATTCCTTTGTTCTCATACATAGTTGACTCGCTTGGCCTCGTTTGCACTTCGAAGGTACAGTATGGCTTTTTGGCCGCAATTCTTCCATGAAGATGACTTTAAACTACACTTTTCTCATAACAGTAGATGGGTGTGCCTGGGTCCCACTGGTTTCCGTGAGTTCTGAGCTGATGGCATTTGCGGACATCTTCAGATTTCAAAGGGAAGTAATCATAATGTGTCTTTCATCTGATGCACTAAGTTTCCTTGGCTGACCACTGCATCTAACGTCCCTGTGTTGGCCATTTCTTTGTGCGTCAAAGCTGAGAAATACAGACAGGTACTTATCCATCATACAGTACCATCAGGGAGGCATCTGACTGGCTTCAAATTTATTCTGCAGCAGGACTGCGAACCCAAACATATAGTCAATGTCATTAAGAACTATCTTTAGCGTAAAGGAGTCCTGGAAGTGAAGATATGGCCCCCACTGAGCCCTGATCTCAACATCATTAAGTCTGACCGGGATTACATGAAGAGACAGAAGTTCTGTGGTTAGTTATCCAAGATGGTTGGAACAACCTTCCAGTTAAGTTCTTTCAAAAAAATGTGTGCAAGTGTACCTGTATGCAAGTGAAGAATTGATGCTGTTTTGAAGGCAAAGGGTGGTCACACCAAATATTGATTTGATTTAGATTTCTCTTCTGTTCATTCACTTTCTATTTTGTTAATTGACAAAAATAAACTATTAACACTTATTTTTGAAAGCACTTACATTGCAACATATTTACAGTATATACACATATATTATATATATATATATGACACAAATATTCAGACGCCCGACCATTACACAAACAGGGACTGAGATAACATTGTATTCAAATGCATATACTTTGATATGGAGTTGGGTCCCCTTTTTCAACTATAGCAGTTTGCACTCTTGTTGAGAGGCTAACCACAAAAATGTAGGAGAGTTTCTGTGGGAATTTGTGCCCATTCATTCTGTAGAGCATTTATGAGGTCAGGCACTGATGTTAGACAAGTAGGTCTGACTTGCAATCTCCATTCCCATTTATCCCAAAGGTACTTGATGGGGTTGAGGTCAGGGCACAGTGTGAGGCAGTCAACTTCTTCCACACCACACTCATCAAATAATGTCTTTATAGTCCTTGCTTTGTGTCATGTTGGAATAGAAAAAAGCCTTCCACAAAGTTGGAAGCATATCATTGTTGAAAATGTCTTGGTATGCTGAAGCATTAAGTTTGCCCTTCACTGGAGGTAAGGGGCCTAGCCCAAACCCTGGAAAAAATAAGAATTTACTCACCGGTAATTCTATTTCTCGTAGTCCGTAGTGGATGCTGGGCACTCTGTAAGGACCATGGGGAATAGACGGGCTCCGCAGGAGACTGGGCACTCTTTAAAGAAAGATTAGGTACTATATCTGGTGTGCACTGGCTCCTCCCTCTATGCCCCTCCTCCAGACCTCAGTTAGGGAAACTGTGCCCGGAAGAGCTGACATTACTAGGAAAGGATTTGGAATCCAGGGTAAGACTCATACCAGCCACACCAATCACACCGTACAACTCGTGATAACTATACCCAGTTAACAGTATGAATAACAACTGAGCCTCACTGAACAGATGGCTCAGAACAATAACCCTTTAGTTAGGCGATAACTATATACAAGTATTGCAGACAATCCGCACTTGGGATGGGCGCCCAGCATCCACTACGGACTACGAGAAATAGAATTACCGGTGAGTAAATTCTTATTTTCTCTGACGTCCTAGTGGATGCTGGGAACTCCGTAAGGACCATGGGGATTATACCAAAGCTCCCAAACGGGCGGGAGAGTGCGGATGACTCTGCAGCACCGAATGAGCAAACTCAAGGTCCTCCCCAGCCAGGGTATCAAACTTGTAGAATTTTGCAAACGTGTTTGATCCCGACCAGGTAGCAGCTCGGCAAAGTTGTAAAGCCGAGACCCCTCGGGCAGCCGCCCAAGAAGAGCCCACCTTCCTCGTGGAATGGGCCTTTACTGATTTAGGATGCGGCAGTCCAGCCGCAGAATGTGCAAGTTGAATCGTGGAGCAGATCCAGCGAGCAATAGTCTGCTTAGAAGCAGGAGCACCCAGCTTGTTGGGTGCATGCAGGATAAACAGCGAGTCAGTCTTTCTGACTCTAGCCATCCTGGAAACATAGATTTTCAGGGCCCGGACTACGTCCAGCAACTTGGAGGCCTCCAAGTCCCGAGTAGCCGCAGGCACCACAATAGGTTGGTTCAAATGAAACGCTGATACCACCTTAGGGAGGAATTGGGGACGCGTCCTCAATTCTGCTCTGTCCATATGGAAGATCAGATAGGGGCTTTTACAGGACAAAGCCGCCAATTCTGACACCCGCCTAGCCGAAGCCAAGGCCAAAAGCATGACCACTTTCCACGTGAGATATTTTAATTCCACGGTCTGAAGTGGCTCAAACCAATGTGATTTTAGGAAATCCAACACAACGTTGAGATCCCAAGGTGCCACCGGGGGCACAAAAGGGGGCTGAATGTGCAGCACTCCCTTAACAAACGTCTGAACTTCAGGCAGTGAAGCCAGTTCTTTTTGAAAGAAAATAGACAGGGCCGAAATCTGGACTTTAATGGAACCCAATTTTAGGCCCATAGTCACTCCTGACTGTAGGAAGTGCAGAAAACGACCCAGCTTAAATTCTTCTGTGGGGGCCTTCATAGCCTCACACCAAGCAACATATTTTCGTCATATGCGGTGATAATGCTTTGCTGTCACATCTTTCCTAGCTTTTATCAGCGTAGGAATGACTTCAACCGGAATGCCCTTTTCCATCAGGATCCGGCGTTCAACCGCCATGCCGTCAAACGCAGCCGCGGTAAGTCTTGGAACAGACAGGGCCCCTGCTGTAGCAGGTCCTGTCTGAGAGGCAGAGGCCAAGGGTCCTCTGAGATCATTTCTTGCAGTTCCGGGTACCAAGTCCTTCTTGGCCAATCCGGAACGATGAGTATAGTTCTTACTCCTCTCTTTCTTGGTATGAGAGGAAGAGGAGGGAACACATAAACCAACTGGTACTCCCACGGTGTCACTAGAGCGTCCACAGCTATTGCCTGAGGGTCGCTTGACCTGGCGCAATATCTTTTTAGCTTTTTGTTTAGGCGGGACGCCATCATGTCCACCTGTGGCCTTTCCCAACGGTTTACAATCAGTTGGAAGACTTCTGGATGAAGTCCCCACTCTCCCGGGTGGAGGTCGTGCTTGCTGAGGAAGTCTGCTTCCCAGTTGTCCACTCCCGGAATGAACACTGCTGACAGTGCTATCACGTGATTTTCCGCCCATCGGAGAATCCCTGTGGCTTCTGCCATCGCCATCCTGCTTCTTGTGCCGCCCTGTCGGTTTACATGGGCGACCGCCGTGATGTTGTCTGACTGAATCAGCACCGACTGGTTTTGAAGCAGGGGTCTTGCCTGACTTAGGGCATTGTAAATGGCTCTTAGTTCCAGAATATTTATGTGTAGGGAAGCCTCCTGACTCGACCATTGTCCTTGGAAGTTTCTTCCCTGAGTGACTGCCCCCCAGCCTCGGAGGCTTGCATCCGTGGTCACCAGGACCCAGTCCTGTATGCCGAATCTGCGGCCCTCTAGAAGATGAGCACTCTGCAGCCACCACAGCAGAGACACCCTGGCCCTCGGGGACAGGGTGATCAGCCGATGCATCTGAAGATGCGATCCGGACCACTTGTCTAACAGATCCCACTGAAAGATCCTTGCATGGAACCTGCCGAATGGAATTGCCTCGTAAGAAGCTACCATCTTTCCCAGGACTCGCGTGCAGTGATGCACCGACACCTGTTTTGGTTTCAGGAGGTCTCTGACCAGAGATGACAACTCCTTGGCCTTCTCCTCCGGGAGAAACACCTTCTTCTGTTCTGTGTCCAGAATCATACCCAGGAACAGCAGACGCGTCGTAGGAACCAGCTGCGACTTTGGAATATTCAGAATCCAGCCGTGCTGTTGTAGCACTTCCTGAGATAGTGCTACTCCGACCAACAACTGCTCCCTGGACCTCGCCTTTATAAGGAGATCGTCCAAGTATGGGATAATTATAACTCCCTTCTTTCGAAGGAGTATCATCATTTCATCCATTACTTTGGTAAATACCCTCGGTGCCGTGGACAGACCAAACGGCAACGTCTGGAATTGGTAATGGCAGTCTTGTACCACAAAACGGAGGTACACCTGGTGAGGTGGTTAAATGGGGACATGCAGGTAAGCATCCTTGATGTCCAGTGATACCATGTAATCCCCTTCTTCCAGGCTTGCAATAACCGCCCTGAGCGATTCCATTTTGAACTTGAACCTCCTTATATAAGTGTTCAAGGATTTCAAATTTAGAATGGGTCTCACCGAACCGTCTGGTTTCGGTACCACAAACATTGTGGAATAGTAACCCCGTCCCTGTTGAAGGAGGGGAACTTTGATTATCACCTGCTGGAGGTACAGCTTGTGAATTACCGCCAGCACTACCTCCCTGTCCGGGGGAGTGGCTGGCAAGGCTGATTTGAGGTAACGGCGAGGGGGAGACGTCTCGAATTCCAGCTTGTATCCCTGAGATACCACTTGTAGAACCCAGGGATCCACCTGTGAGCGAACCCACCGTTCGCTGAAGTTCCGGAGACGGGCCCCCACCGCACCTGGCTCCACCAATGGAGCCCCAGCGTCATGCGGTGGATTTAGTGGAAGCAGGGGAGGATTTTTGTTCTTGGGAACTGGCTGTATGGTGCAGCTTTTTCCCTCTACCCCTGCCTCTGGGCAGAAAGGACGCGCCTTTAACCCGCTTGCCTTTCTGGGGCCGAAAGGACTGTACCTGATAATACGGTGCTTTCTTAGGCTGTGAGGGAACCTGAGGTAAAAATGTCGACTTCCCAGCTGTTGCTGTGGAAACGAGGTCCTAGAGACCATCCCCAAACAATTCCTCACCCTTGTAAGGCAAAACCTCCATGTGCCTTTTAGAATCCGCATCACCTGTCCACTGCCGAGTCCATAATACTCTCCTGGCAGAGATGGACATTGCATTTATTCTAGATGCCAGCCGGCAAATATCCCTCTGTGCATCTCTCATAGATAAGACTACGTCTTTAATATGCTCTATGGTTAGCAATATAGTGTCCCTGTCAAGGGAATCAATGTTATCAGACAGGGAATCAGACCACGCTGCTGCAGCACTGCACATCCATGCTGAAGCAATAGCAGGTCTCAGTATAGTACCTGAGTGTGTATATACAGACTTCAGGATAGCCTCCTGCTTTCTATCCACAGGCTCCTTTAAGGCGGCCGTATCCTGAGACGGCAGCGCCACCTTTTTTGACAAGCGTGTGAGCGCTTTATCCACCCTCGGGGATGTCTCCCAGCGTAACCTGTCCTCTGGCGGGAAAGGGTACGCCATCAGTAACTTTTTAGAAATCACTAGTTTCTTATCGGGGGAAGCCCACGCTTCTTCACACACTTCATTCAACTCATCTGATGGGGAAGAAACCACTGGTTGCTTTTTCTCCCCAAACATAATACCCTTTTTTGTGGTACCTGGGTTAATGTCAGAAATGTGCAACACATTTTTTATTGCCGTAATCATGCAACGGATGCCCCTTGTGGATTGTGTATATGTCTCATCCTCGTCGACACTGGAGTCAGACTCCGTGTCGACATCTGTGTCTGCCATCTGAGGTAGCGGGCGTTTTTGAGCCCCTGATGGCCTTTGAGAGGCCTGGGCAGGCACTGGCTGAGAAGCCGGCTGTCCCAGAGCTGTTACGTCATCCAGCCTTTTATGTAAGGAGTTGACACTGTCGGTTAATACCTTCCACATATCCATCCACTCTGGTGTCGACCCCGCAGGGGGTGACATCACATTTATCGGCACCTGCTCCGCCTCCACATAAGCCTCCTCATCAAACATGTCGACACAGCCGTACCGACACACCGCACACACAAAGGGAATGCTATGACTGAGGACAGGACCCCACAAAGTCCTTTGGGGAGACAGAGAGAGAGTATGCCAGCACACACCACAGCGCTATATAAACAGGGATTTACACTATTACAGAAAGTGATTTTCCCTATAGCAGCTATACAATACAGTTTTGCGCCTAAATTTAGTGCCCCCCCTCTCTTTTTTACCCTTTGAGCCTGGAAACTGCAGGGGAGAGCCTGGGGAGCTGTCTTCCAGCGGAGCTGTGAAGAGGAAATGGCACCAGTGTGCTGAGGGAGATAGCCCCGCCCCTTTTTCGGCGGGCTTCTCCCGCTCTTTTATTAATATTATGGCAGGGGATTTTTACACATATATAGTTTATTAGACTATATTATGTGTTGTTTTGCCAATTTAAGGTACTCTAATTGCAGCCCAGGGCGCCCCCCCCCCCCCCCCCAGCGCCCTGCACCCATCAGTGACCGGAGTATGTGGTGTGCATAGGGAGCAATGGCGCACAGCTGCAGTGCTGTGCGCTACCTTAATGAAGACCGGAGTCTTCAGCCGCCGATTTCCAGGATGTTCTTCTTGCTTCTGGCTCTGCCAGGGGGACGGCAGCGCGGTTCCGGGACCGGACGACCGAGGCTGGGCCTGTGTTCAATCCCTCTGGAGCTAATGGTGTCCAGTAGCCTAGAAGCCCAAGCTAGCTGCAAGCAGGTAGGTTCGCTTCTCTCCCCTAACTCCCTCGTAGCAGTGAGTCTGTTGCCAGCAGATCTCACTGAAAATAAAAAACCTAATAAATACTTTCTTTACTAGAGGCTCAGGAGAGCCCCTAGTGTGCAACCAGCTCGAGCCGGGCACAGATTCTAACTGAGGTCTGGAGGAGGGGCATAGAGGGAGGAGCCAGTGCATACCAGATATAGTATCTAATCTTTCTTTTAAGAGTGCCCAGTCTCCTGCGGAGCCCGTCTATTCCCATGGTCCTTACGGAGTTCCCAGCATCCACTAGGACGTCAGAGAAAAACAGATGTTTGACACTCGGCGCATGCATTGTGCAGGCTCCTCAAGTCCAAAATCACTATATGTATATAAATTCAAAATATACATATATATTGCACACCCCGAAAAATGCTTAGGGCTTACCTGCATGTCCCCATTTAACCACCTCACCAGGTGTACCTCCGTTTTGTGGTACAAGACTGCCATTACCAATTCCAGACGTTGCCGTTTGGTCTGTCCACGGCACCGAGGGTATTTACCAAAGTAATGGCCGAAATGATGATACTCCTTCGAAAGAAGGGAGTTATAATTATCCCATACTTGGACGATCTCCTTATAAAGGCGAGGTCCAGGGAGCAGTTGTTAGTCGGAGTAGCACTATCTCAGGAAGTGCTACAACAGCACGGCTGGATTCTGAATATTCCAAAGTCGCAGCTGGTTCCTACGACGCGTCTGCTGTTCCTGGGTATGATTCTGGACACAGAACAGAAGAAGGTGTTTCTCCCGGAGGAGAAGGCCAAGGAGTTGTCATCTCTGGTCAGTGACCTCCTGAAACCAAAACAGGTGTCGGTGCATCACTGCACGCGAGTCCTGGGAAAGATGGTAGTTTCTTACGAGGCAATTCCATTCGGCAGGTTCCATGCAAGGATCTTTCAGTGGGATCTGTTAGACAAGTGGTCCGGATCGCATCTTCAGATGCATCGGCTGATCACCCTGTCCCCGAGGGCCAGGGTGTCTCTGCTGTGGTGGCTGCAGAGTGCTCATCTTCTAGAGGGCCGCAGATTCGGCATACAGGACTGGGTCCTGGTGACCACGGATGCAAGCCTCCGAGGCTGGGGAGCAGTCACTCAGGGAAGAAACTTCCAAGGACAATGGTCGAGTCAGGAGGCTTCCCTACACATAAATATTCTGGAACTAAGGGCCATTTACAATGCCCTAAGTCAGGCAAGACCCCTGCTTCAAAACCAGTCGGTGCTGATTCAGTCAGACAACATCACGGCGGTCGCCCATGTAAACCGACAGGGCGGCACAAGAAGCAGGATGGCGATGGCAGAAGCCACAAGGATTCTCCGATGGGCGGAAAATCACGTGATAGCACTGTCAGCAGTGTTCATTCCGGGAGTGGACAACTGGGAAGCAGACTTCCTCAGCAGGCACGACCTCCACCCGGGAGAGTGGGGACTTCATCCAGAAGTCTTCCAACTGATTGTAAACCGTTGGGAAAGGCCACAGGTGGACATGATGGCGTCCCGCCTAAACAAAAAGCTAAAAAGATATTGCGCCAGGTCAAGGGACCCTCAGGCAATAGCTGTGGACGCTCTAGTGACACCGTGGGTGTACCAGTCGGTTTATGTGTTCCCTCCTCTTCCTCTCATACCAAAGGTGCTGAGGATAATAAGAAAGAGAGGAGTAAGAACTATACTCATTGTTCCGGATTGGCCAAGAAGGACTTGGTACCCGGAACTGCAAGAAATGATCTCAGAGGACCCTTAGCCTCTGCCTCTCAGACAGGACCTGCTACAGCAGGGGCCCTGTCTGTTCCAAGACTTACCGCGGCTGCGTTTGACGGCATGGCGGTTGAACGCCGGATCCTGATGGAAAAGGGCATTCCAGTTGAAGTCATTCCTACGCTGATGAAAGCTAGGAAAGATGTGACAGCAAAGCATTATCACCGCATATGGCGAAAATATGTTGCTTGGTGTGAGGCTATGAAGGCCCCCACAGAAGAATTTCAGCTGGGTCGTTTTCTGCACTTCCTACAGTCAGGAGTGACTATGGGCCTAAAATTGGGTTCCATTAAAGTCCAGATTTCGGCCCTGTCTATTTTCTTTCAAAAAGAACTGGCTTCACTGCCTGAAGTTCAGACGTTTGTTAAGGGAGTGCTGCACATTCAGCCCCCTTTTGTGCCCCCGGTGGCACCTTGGGATCTCAACGTTGTGTTGGATTTCCTAAAATCACATTGGTTTGAGCCACTTCAGACCGTGGAATTAAAATATCTCACGTGGAAAGTGGTCATGCTTTTGGCCTTGGCTTCGGCTAGGCGGGTGTCAGAATTGGCGGCTTTGTCCTGTAAAAGCCCCTATCTGATCTTCCATATGGACAGAGCAGAATTGAGGACGCGTCCCCAATTCCTCCCTAAGGTGGTATCAGCGTTTCATTTGAACCAACCTATTGTGGTGCCTGCGGCTAATCGGGACTTGGAGGCCTCCAAGTTGCTGGACATAGTCCGGGCCCTGAAAATCTATGTTTCCAGGACGGCTAGAGTCAGAAAGACTGACTCGCTGTTTATGCTGCATGCACCCAACAAGCTGGGTGCTCCTGCTTCTAAGCAGACTATTGCTCGCTGGATCTGCTCCACGATTCAACTTGCACATTCTGCGGCTGGACTGCCGCATCCTAAATCAGTAAAGGCCCATTCCACGAGGAAGGTGGGCTCTTCTTGGGCGGCTGCCCGAGGGGTCTCGGCTTTACAACTTTGCAGAGCTGCTACCTGGTCGGGATCAAACACGTTTGCAAAATTCTACAAGTTTGATACCCTGGCTGGGGAGGACCTTGAGTTTGCTCATTCGGTGCTGCAGAGTCATCCGCACTCTCCCGCCCGTTTGGGAGCTTTGGTATAATCCCCATGGTCCTTACGGAGTTCCCAGCATCCACTAGGACGTCAGAGAAAATAAGAATTTACTCACCGGTAAATCTATTTCTCGTAGTCCGTAGTGGATGCTGGGTGCCCATCCCAAGTGCGGATTGTCTGCAATACTTGTATATAGTTATTGCCTAACTAAAGGGTTATTATTCTGAGCCATCTGTTCAGTGAGGCTCAGTTGTTATTCATACTGTTAACTGGGTATAGTTATCACGAGTTGTACGGTGTGATTGGTGTGGCTGGTATGAGTCTTACCCTGGATTCCAAATCCTTTCCTAGTAATGTCAGCTCTTCCGGGCACAGTTTCCCTAACTGAGGTCTGGAGGAGGGGCATAGAGGGAGGAGCCAGTGCACACCAGATATAGTACCTAATCTTTCTTTAAAGAGTGCCCAGTCTCCTGCGGAGCCCGTCTATTCCCCATGGTCCTTACGGAGTGCCCAGCATCCACTAGGACGTCAGAGAAAGCCCCATACCATTATCCCTTCTCCACCTAACTTACTTGTTGGCATAATGCAGTCAGGAAGGTAACATTCTCTCTGCATTCACCAAACCCAGGCTCGCCCATCTGACTGCCAAAGAGAGAAGCGCCCAATGAGAGAAGCATGATTTTCTAACTTTACAGAACATATGATTTGTCACTCTACAGAACACATTTCCACTGCTCCATAGTCCAGTGTTGGTGTGCTTTACACCACTCCATCCGACGTTTGGCATTGGACTTTGTGATGTGAGGCTTGCATGCAGCTGTTCGGCCATGAAAACCCATTCTATTAAGCTCCCACAGCATAGTTTTTGTGCTTAAATTAATGCCAGTGGAACTCTTCAGCTATGGAATCAGCAGATCATTGGCAGCTTTTACGTACCCTACGCCCCAGTCGGTGACCCTGCTCTGTGATTTTACATGGTCTTTCGATTCATGGTTGAGTTACTGTTGTTCCAAAATGCTTCAACTTTCTAATAATATCACTTACATAGAATATCCGGCAGGGATGAAATTTTACGAACCGTCTTATTGCGAAAGTGGCATTCTATCATAGTACCATGCTTGAAGTCACTGAGCTCTACAGAACTGTTACGAGCCACTGTGATGGATCAGTGCTAGTCACAGTCATGGCCGGGATGTCACATTGCTTCTGCCTGGCTGCTTCCCCGACGGGCACCCAGGCAAGGCAACAGGGACGTCATGTGGGGGACATCAATGGTGGCCGCAGGAGGTTGTGGGCCATCTACAGGGATGTGCAATGTTCTGGTTGCATGGAATTTGTAATTAATAGGGGGCTTGTCCCAGCGAACCTCAGGATTGTCTCTCCACCCTTTTATCTCTCAGACACTCCTGCCTGACCTTGCCAGTTATAGTACTCAGTTACCGCAGGAGCCCCTGTCACTCTGTTTAGTACTCTGGATCTTCCTGGCTTCTATTGTCTACTGTAGCTGTTCATGAAAACCTGTTATGTGTATGGACATCCTGCAAGGCCAAGCTTCAGTCGATCTTGCACACCTGGCCTGTCAGATATCCTGCAAGGCAAAGCTTTGGTGAATCCCGCACACCTAGTCTGTCTGCTCACATTCCACAAGACCGAGCTTCAGTCAATCTTGCACACCTGGTCTGCCTGCTAACATCCTGCAAGGCCGAGCTGCGGCCAATCCTGCAAACCTAGTTCATCTGCTAACATCCTGCAAGGCCAAGCTTTGGTCAATGGTCAATCCTGCAAACCAGGACTGTCTCTGCACACTAAGTCTGTCTGTTGACTTCTTACAAGGACAAGCTATAGCCATTCCTGCACACCTGGCTTATCGGATAGCATCCAGCAAGGTCAAGCTACTTTTTGTTCTAGTATATCTGGCCTGACTGCTGTGGCCCTGCCCAGCTGAATCTCATCTGTTCCTGACATACTGGTCTGTCTGCATATGCCTACATCTTACTCTACCTTTCTGCGACCTCTGGTACAGGGGGATCTCATAGGACCCATTGGTACTAAGGTTTAAGCAAGTTGTGTCTTTATTATCAAGACTCTGCCATATAACTTCTCTCTTCAGTCATTATTCTGTACAATTTGGGGTCTTCGGTTTATTGGGTGAGCTCCTACTGCTGGAGGAATTAAGTCCAGGGGCCCCCTAACTACCAGTGTGCGCAACAAGCACCAAAGGAACAGCGGGTGGTTGCTAATGGTGAAAACCCTCTTGAGGGCACTAGAAGTCTCCCTCCAATAGTACTGGGAACTTCTAGAGTCACCCCAATAGTCGGGGGAACTTCTATTGGGGTGAGAATAGGAGTCTCACCCCAACAGAAGTTCCCACGACTTCCAGAAAGTTCAAGTCTTCTATGTTTCCTAATTCTACTGGAATACTCCATGGCATCTTAGAAGTCCACTGATCTAACATTGGAACACTCCACAGCATCTAGGAAGTCCAAGGATCCTGTCTTTTCCTAACAAGAACGACCCATTTTGTATCACAAATGCTTGCAAATGGAGATTGCATGGCTAGGTGCTTGATTTTATACACACGTGGCAATGGATCTGATTGAAACATCTGAATTCAATAATTAACAGGTGTGGCCAAATACTTCTGTCAGTATAGAGTTTGTGTGTGTGTGTGTGTGTGTGTTTATATATATACACACACACACACACACACACACACACACACACACACACACACACACACACGTCTGTTATTGTGCTGTGCCCTATCTAAAGCTGCACCTTTAGATGAACCCCCTGTTAGCAAAGGTTCCCAAATAACAAATAATACAAGACCTGAGGATGCTAGTATAAAAATTCCCAGTTTAAGCCATCCAATAGTACACACTTATTATTATAAGTACTTTTTCAAATAACTATAAACAATCCTTTCTTATATATAAAATGTATTCATAGTAAAATAAATAAAACATTCAATGGTGAAGATTTTCATACAAATATACAGCATGTTATTTCAGTTCACAAATAATGAAAATATATTCATCCAGTTTGAATTCAGCACATCAATTTCCTTTGGTGATGCCTACCCATGATACAATGCAGATGTTGAATAAAAGAAATAAACCCAATGCGTTTTGTCACAAAGGTCTCTTCAGGGGTATAAATCTGGATGGCAAATAAAACAGTTTAAGACTAAAAAATTAATTCATATAAACTGATAAAAAGAGATTGAGTGTAGGCGTAGATACATACCAGGTGCCAAAGAATACTCGTACATAAACTCAATTAAGCAGCTTGACATAGAGTGTAAACAACCTGTAGCGCCGTAAGATGGCCTATCTGAAAACTGATAAGTATACAGTATAATGAACATGAATAAGCACCTTTAAACAGCATCTAACATGAGTGCAGGTGGAGAAGATCATACATACCAAAACATATTTTTGATGTGTTACCAATGATTTGTCCTGTATGACTTGTCCAATTTAGGACTTAGGCACAATCAGGCCTTAACAAAGATCTTATCTTGTGCTGGTCCTAGAATTGATTACAAATGAAATACATTGTAATTCAAAGGGACTACTAGCACCAAAACTATAAGTTGCTGTATTATGGGAAGTATCCACTACATATGGGGTATACATACCAACAATGTATCTAATGGTTTAGACACTGAACCCTTAGAATTTCCACTTGGAAGCATAGATATCGCAGCAATGTCTCAAAAAGGGGGATCAAACACCTAGGGTAAATTAATAATATATAAAGAGAGGATCAGTAATACTGACTAGAACTATACCATTTAATGGGGCTATAAACATAGCAGTTAATCGGCCCTAATAGGAGTTTTCAGTAAATCTACCAGATCTTTCATAAAATAGATTAATTCCAGATGTTGCAGAGCATATTTTGCGAGCCATTAGTAGTAAATTGGGCAACAGTTCACAATACAAAGTCATAAAAATACTTGTTTACATTATCCATTAATAGTATTAATAATTACATATTACATATTATACCCCTTTTCCACTAGCTCAAAAAACACAGGTAAATGCACAAGGGTGCGCATGTACCCATGTTTTTTGCTAGTGGAAAAGGGTCTCTCTGCAAAAACCTGGATCAAGTGACCCGGGAATACTACCCGGGTAGCTACCTGGGTAGGATATGGGAATGATCCGGGTAAGGTTGTAGTGTAAATGGAAACGTGTCAATGCGACGCGGCTCCCGTTTACACTGTATGGAAGGGCGGCGCTGGGAGATCATGTGATCTTCCAGCGCTGCCCCTGCCGCGTCATCAGCAGCGTCATCAATCTGGCAATATGCCGGGATGGTGACTGCTGATGGGAAAGGGGCCATTGATGCGGGTTGCAGCCGGGTAGCACCCGTGTTAGGCTCCCGGCTGCGACCCGCATCGTAGATGGAAAAGGGGTATTAGTTGCATAGTCCCAGATACATTTCCTTTTCACAACGTAATAACATATGGGAATAGTGAAAACAAATAAGTGTTCTACTTACGATCCAGACAAATGCACTGGTGTGCCCTTCCCAGAGATCAGTAAGGGAATGATGCTTAACAAGTGCTCAACTTTATACCCCCAGGGGGATGACATCATTTCCTTCCTGGGGATAATTAGTGAAAAAATCCATGTGGCTATTAGGCAGCTTTTAAAATGAAAAACAATAGAGCTTATCAAAGGAGCGCTGGAATAAGGATATATAATTTTATAACATATTTATTATACTCCACATAAAAAACAGCAATTTAAAATATAAAATATATAGTATAAAAAACGTGCAGATTTCTTCAATCCAATGCCCTTGTCTCTATATAAACGTCCATTGAGACTCCGCTTTGTATCAATCCATAGGTTTACTTGTAACCAAATTGTAACAACAATTGTTATATGGACACAATAGTCTCTTTGAAGCAAATTGATAAAGTCTCTGTGGTACCACTTCTATGCTTTTATCCAGAAAAGGGGGAGAGCGCTGTGTTGTGTAAATGTCCACAGCGGTATGCTACGACCCCTGTTGGTAGCAGCCGCAGTGTGAGATGCTGAATACTCACGGCCGCCTCGGCTTCTACTGCACGGGGAGCGGACCTCCTTTGCCGGGTCTCGCTTCAGCTTTGTCCCCGGTTGTATGGCACGCTAGCACTCCGTATGATAGCGGGATAAAGTGGAGAGTCTCCAGGCAGCAGGATCCACATAATAATGCCCTCCTTACGCGTTTCTCCGCCAGTAGGGCAAGCGATTTCGTCAGAGGAATATCACAGCAGTATTGCAAGTTCTTTTTTAAACCAGAACTAACCAATCGTTATGCTGATTAACTTAATTGCACTCAGCTGTTTAGCTGTGCATATGGGGTGTAGTATGGCTGACCGTGCATATGTGGCTTGTTCATATATATATACACAACACATGAGATTGTCACTATTTAAAACAAGCAAACATGTATCAATTTCAAAAAAATTTGAACAGTTTTTAACAGTTTTTTGGTGGTATATAAATTAACACTCAATAGTGTCTTAAAACTATATATAGTCTATTTACTAAAATTAATATAGCTGACCAGGAGACTGAAACACAGTGCATGTATAGTGATATATACTAAAGAATTCCTCAACATCCAAGTGGAGTTTATATAGCTCAGGGGGTTTTTAACGTGCAGTCACCACCCGGAATCCCGGGTTCGAATCTGTCAAGGATCTAATTTTTATCATGCCGTTGAATACATAAATTGTATTCTGTATATTCAATTCAGTACATATTCTTAAATATAAAAATGTAAAAGTATATACAGGTTGAGTATCCCATATCCAAATATTCCGAAATACTGAATATTCCGAAATATGGAATTTTTTGAGTGAGACTGAGATAGTGAAACCTTTGTTATCTGATGGCTCAATGTACACAGACTTTGTTTAATACACAAAGGTATTACAAATATAGTATTAAATGACCTTCAGGCTGTGTGTATAAGGTGTATATGAAACATAAATGAATTGTGTGAATGTACACACGCTTGTATAAGGTGTATATGAAACATAAATGCATTCTGTGCTAAGACTTGGGTCCCATCACCATGATATCTCATTATGGCATGCACTTTTCTCTGACGTCCTAGTGGATGCTGGGAACTCCGAAAGGACCATGGGGAATAGCGGGCTCCGAAGGAGGCTGGGCACTCTAGAAAGATTTATGACTACCTGGTGTGCACTGGCTCCTCCCACTATGACCCTCCTCCAAGCCTCAGTTAGATCTTGTGCCCGGCCGAGGTTGGATGCACACTAGGGGCTCTCCTGAGCCCTTAGAAAGAAAGTATAGATTTAGTTTTTTTATTTTCAGTGAGACCTGCTGGCAACAGGCTCACTGCAGCGAGGGACTAAGGGGAGAAGAAGCGAACTCGCCTGCTTGCAGCCGGATTGGGCTTCTTAGGCTACTGGACACCATTAGCTCCAGAGGGATCGACCGCAGGCCCAGTCCTTGGTGTTCGGTCCCGGAGCCACGCCGCCGTCCCCCTTACAGAGCCAGAAGCAAGAAGAGGTCCGGAAAATCGGCGGCAGAAGACATCAGTCTTCACCAAGGTAGCGCACAGCACTGCAGCTGTGCGCCATTGCTCCTCATACACACTTCACACTCCGGTCACTGAGGGTGCAGGGCGCTTGGGGGGGGGCGCCCTGAGCAGCAATAAAAACACCTTGGCTGGCAAAAATACCACAATATATAGCCCCAGAGGCTATATATGTGGTAAATACCCCTGCCAGAATCCAGAAAAAAGCGGGAGAATAGGCCGCGGAAAAGGGGCGGAGCTATCTCCCTCAGACACACTGGCGCCATTTTCTCTTCACAGTGCAGCTGGAAGAAAGCTCCCCAGGCTCTCCCCTGTAGTTTTCAGGCTCAAAGGGTTAAAAAGAGAGGGGGGGCACTAAATTTAGGCGCAATATTATATATACAAGCAGCTATGGGGGAAATTTCACTCAGTTATAGTGTTAATCCCCACATTATATAGCGCTCTGGTGTGTGCTGGCATACTCTCTCTCTGTCTCCCCAAAGGGCTTTGTGGGGTCCTGTCCTCAGTCAGAGCATTCCCTGTGTGTGTGCGGTGTGTCGGTACAGCTGTGTCGACATGTTTGAGGAGGAGGCTTATATAGTGACGGAGCAGATGCCGATAAATGTGATGTCGCCCCCTGTGGGGCCGACACCAGAGTGGATGGTTAGGTGAAAGGTATTAACCGACAGTGTCAACTCCTTACATAAAAGGGTGGATGACGTAACAGCTGTGGGACAGCCGGCTTCTTACCCCGCGCCTGCCCATGCGTCTCAAAGGCCATCAGGGGCTCAAAAACGCCCGCTCATTCAGATGGCAGACACAGATGTCGACACGGAGTCTGACTCCAGTGTCGACAAGGTTGAGACATATACACAATCCACTAGGAACATCCGTGACTTGATCCCGGCAATAAAAAATGTGTTACACATTTCTGACATTAACCTCTAAAAATGGGTTTTTATGTTTGGGGAGAAAAAGCAGGCAGTGTTTTGTTCCCCCATCAGATGAATGAATGAAGTGTGTGAAAAGCGTGGGTTCCCCCTGATAAGAAACTGGTAATTTCTAAAAAGTTACTGATGGCGTACCTTTTCCCGCCAGAGGATAAGTTACGCTGGGAGATATCCCCTAGGGTGGATAAGGCGCTCACACGGTTGTCAAAATAGGTGGCACTGCCGTTTTAGTTGATAAAAAGCAGGAGGCTATCCTGAAGTCTGTATTTACACACTCAGGTACTAGACTGAAACCTGCAGAGCGTGCTGCTGCAGCGTGGTCGGTGACCCTGTCAAACATACTAGTTTGCTAACATGAGAACATATTAAAGACGTCGTCTTATATATGAGGGATGCACAGAGGGATATTTTGCCGGCTGGCATCCAAAAGGAATGTAATGTCCATTCTGTCAGGAGGGTATTAGAGACCTGTCACTGGACAGGTGATGCTGACTTTAAAAGGCGCATAGAGATTCTGCCTTATAAGGGTGAGGAATTATTTGGGGATGGTCTCTGGGACCTCGTATCCGCAGCAACAGCTGGGAAGAAATATTTTTACCTCAGTTTTCCTCACAGACTAAGAAAGCACTGTATTATCAGGTACAGTCCTTTCGGCTTCAGAAAAGCAAGCGGGTCAAAGGCGCTTCCTTTCTGTACAGAGACAAGGGAAGAGGGAAAAAGCTGCACCAGTCAGCCTGTTCCCAGAATCATAATTCTTCTCTCGCTTCCTCTGAGTCCACAGCATGACGCGGGGGCTCCACAGGTGTAGCCAGGTACGGTGGGGGGCCATCTCAAAAATGTCAGCGATCAGTGGGCTCGCTCACAGGTGGATCCCTGTTTCATTCAAGTAGTATTTCAGGGGTACAAGCTGGAATTCGTGATGTCTTCCCCCCGCCGTTTCCTCAAATATGCCTTGCCGACAACTCCCTCAGGCAGGGAGGCTGTGCTAGAGGCAATTAATAAGCTGTATTCCCAGCAGGCAATACTTAAGGTGCCCCTACTTCAACAAGGACAGGGTTACTATTCCACACGGTTTGGGGTACCGAAACCGCATGGTTCGGTGTGACCCTTTTTTATATTTAAAATCCTTGAACACATACATAAAAAAATTCAAGTTCAAGATGGAATCGCTCAGGGCGGTTATTGCAAGCCTGGACGAGGGGGATTACATGGTATCCCGGGACATCAAGGATGCTAACCTGCATGTCCCCATTTACTATCCTCGCCAGGAGTACCTCAGATTTGTGGTACAGGATTACCATTACCATGTCCAGACTCTGCCGTTTGGACTGTACATGGCACCGAGGGTGTTACCAAGGTAATGGCCGGAATGATGATACTCCTTCGAAAAAGGGGAGTTTTTAATGATCCCGTACTTGGACAATCTCCTGATAAGGGCGAGGTCCAAGGAGCAGTTGCTAGTCGGGTTAGCACTATTTTGGAAAGTGCTACAACAGCACGGTTGGATTCTAAACAGTCCAAAGACACAGCTGTTTCCTACGACACGTCTACTGTTCCTGGGGATGGTTCTGGACACAGACCAGAAATAAGTGTTTCTCCCGGAGGAGAAAGCCAAGGAGCTGTCATCTCTAGTCAGAGACCTCCTGAAGCCAAAACAGTTATCGGTGCATCATTGCACGCGAGTCCTGGGAAAAATGATAGCTTCCTACGAAGCAATCCCATTCGGCAGGTTCCATGCAAGAACTTTTCAGGGGGACCTGTTAGACAAGTGGTCCGGATCACATCTTCAGATGCATCGGCTGATAACCCTGTCTCCAAGGACCAGGGTATCTCTACTGTAGTGGCTGCAGAGTGCCCATCTTCAAGAGGGCCGAAGGTTCGACATACAGGACTAGGTCCTAGTGACCATGGATGCCAGCCTTTGAGGCTGGGGGGCAGTCACACAGGGAAGAAGCTTCCAGGGACTTTGGTCAAGTCAGGTGACTTCCCTACATAAATATTCTGGAACTGAGGGCCATTTACAATGCCCTGAGTCAGGCAAGGCCTCTGCTTCAAAACCGGCCGGCCCTGATCCAATCAGACAACATCACGGCAGTCGCCCATGTAAACCAACAGGGCGGCACAAGACGCAGGATGGCGATGGCAGAAGCCACAAGGATTCTCCGATGGGCGGAAAATCATGTGTTAGCACTGTCAGCAGTGTTCATTCCCGGAGTGGACAACTGGGAAGCAGATCTTCTCAGCAGACACGACTTCCACCCGAGAGAGTGGGGACTTCATCCAGAAGTCTTCCAAAGGATTGTACACCATTGGGAAAGGCCACAGGTGGACATGAAGGCGTCCCGCCTCAACAAAAAGCTATAAAAGATATTGCGCCAGGTCAAGGGACCTTCAGGCGATAGCTGTGGACGCTCTGGTAACACCGTGGGTGTACCAGTCGGTTTATGTGTTCCCCCCTCTGCCTCTCATACCAAAGGTACTGAGAATAATAAGAAGGCGAGGAGTAAGAACGATACTCGTGGTTCCGGATTGGCCAAGAAGAGCCTGGTACCCAGAACTTCAAGAAATTATATCAGAGGACCCATGGCCTCTGCCGCTCAGACAGGACCTGCTGCAGCAGGGGCCCTGTCTGTTCCAAGACTTACCGCGGCTACGTTTTGATGGCATGGCGGTTGAACGCCGGATCCTAAAGGAAAAGGGCATTCCGGAGGAAGTCATTCCTACGCTGATTCAAGCCAGGAAAGATGTAACTGCAAAACATTATCACCGCATATGGCGGAAATATGTTGCTTGGTGTGAGGCCACAAAAGGCCCCAACAGAGGAATTTCAACTAGGTCGATTTCTGCATTTCCTACAAGCAGGAGTGTCTATGGGCCTAAAATTAGGCTCCATTAAGATACAGATCTCGGCTCTGTCGATTTTCTTCCAGAAAGAACTAGCTTCAGTACCTGAAGTTCAGACATTGTAAAAGGAGTGCTGCATATTCAGCCCCCGGTTGTGCCTCCAGTGGCACCTTGGGATCTCAACGTGGTGTTGAGTTTCTTAAAATCACATTGGTTTGAACCACTACAAACCGTGGATCTAAAATATCTCACGCGGAAAGTGGTCATGTTATTGGCCTTGGCTTCGGCCAGGCGTGTATCAGAATTGGCGGCTTTGTCATATAAAAGTCCTTATCTGATTTTCCATATGGATAGGGCAGAATTGAGGACTCATCCCCAGTTTCTCCCTAAGGTGGTATCAGTTTTTCACTTGAACCAACCTATTGTGGTGCCTGCGGCTACTAGGGACTTGGAGGATTCCAAGTTACTGGACGTAGTCAGGGCCTTGAAAAATTATGTTTCCAGGACGGCTAGAGTCAAGAAAATTGACTCGCTATTTATCCTGTATGCACCCAACAGGCTGGGTGCTCCTGCTTCTAAGCAGACTATCGCTCGCTGGATCTGTGACACGATTCAGCAGGCGCATTCTGCGGCTGGACTGCCGCATCCTAAATCAGTGAAAGCCCATTCCACAGGGAAGGTGGGCTCATCTTGGGCGGCTGCCCGAGGGGTCTCGGCTTTACAACTTTGCCGAGCTGTTACTTGGTCAGGGGCAAACACGTTTGCAAAATTCTACAAATTTGATACCCTGGCTGAGGAGGACCTTGAGTTCTCTCATTCGGTGCTGCAGAGTCATCCGCAGTCTCCCGCCCGTTTGGGAGCTTTGGTATAATCCTCATGGTCCTTTCGGAGTTCCCAGCATCCACTAGGACGTCAGAGAAAATAAGATTTTACTCACCGGTAAATCTATTTCTCGTAGTCCGTAGTGGATGCTGGGCGCCCATCCCAAGTGCGGATTGTCTGCAATACTTGTAAATAGTTATTGCTAACTAAAGGGTTATTGTTGAGCCATCTGTTGAGAGGCTCAGTTGTTTTCATACTGTAAAACTGGATATAGTATCACGAGTTGTACGGTGTGATTGGTGTAGCTGGTATGAGTCTTACCCGGGATTCAAAATCCTTCCTTATTATGTCAGCTCGTCCGGGCACAGTGTCCTAACTGAGGCTTGGAGGAGGGTCATAGTGGGAGGAGCCAGTGCACACCAGGTAGTCATAAATCTTTCTAGAGTGCCCAGCCTCCTTCGGAGCCCGCTATTCCCCATGGTCCTTTCGGAGTTCCCAGCATCCACTATGGACTACGAGAAATAGATTTACCGGTGAGTAAAATCTTATTATTCCAAAATACGGAAAAATCCGATATCCAAAAAACTTCTGGTCCCAAGCATTTTGAATAAGGGATACTTAACCTGTATTTAAACAAAATTGTTCAGACAAACATTCTTTAACACATAATTCCATTAGCTATAGGTATAGTAATTTAATTGTATCCTTGAGGCTGTCCTAAATATCGTAATTGTACACAATCATACACATCTAATACCATTATATTATATCCAACCTAATAAAGCGATAGGACTTGATCATAATGATAATACTAAAACTAAAACAAGAAACTGATCTAAAAATATAATAATAATTTACTGAATTGTATTGATTTTTTGGTTTTTAATTCATATAATAACTTGAAACCAAAAATTTGTCTATCTTCCATGATTTAGTCTTTATTTTTCTAATACCTAAAATACCACTTACTCTAAACAGTTCTGTGGGGAGGGGGACACGCGTAGGAATAGAGGGGTTGAGGGTTTTTTAAAAATTTATATATATATATATATATATATATATATATATATAGTTCTCCAAAGTTGGTATAACACGGCACTCACAGGGTTTGTAATAGGCAATAAATGCTGGTTTATTAGTAACGTTTCGGCGCTATTAGCTCCTTCTTCCAGACCACACCAAGTACAAAAGAACATACAAACACTTACCCCTTAAAGTACCCTCCTGCATCAGCGCCGCACGCCGCGCCCGGCCGCACCTGAGGTTCGGATCCCATCCCGATGACATACTTCCGGTCTGGTACTTCCGGTCGTTGTCATAGAGACCACCCGGCTTGCGTTCCATCCCGGAAGTCGCCATGGAAACCCGATCTCCAGCGCCCGTCAGCGCGCACTAGCAGCAGCTGAAATACATTTATAACCAAGAATAATCCAGTGATATAACTATTTGATGCGTTTGAACAATTGATGCAGGAAGTCAATGGGATGGACACAACCATTAAATTCACGTACTCTCATAGTGTTGAGGAGATTCAGTTTTTAGATGTGGTGGTCCGGGTCAGTGGGGGTCGTGTTGAGACCGGCGTCCATTTCAAGGACGTGGATCGCAACACGTTCCTCCTGGCGGGGAGTCATCACCCAGGGTCTCTGAAACGAGGACTACCATTGTCACAGATGATGAGGGTGGCGAGAATTACCAGTGACACATCAAAATATCTGACGATCTTGACATATTGATTGACAAGTTCAGAGCCCGTGGCTATGACCATGATCTGCTGCAACTACAAAAGCAACAGGTGTTAGGGATGTCGAGGTCTGAATTACTTAAATCAAATAGAAGGAAAGATGAGAAGGTAATTCCATGGGTGAGTACCTTTACGGTGGCAAGCCCCATCATTGATCGGGCCACAAAAGCACTATGGCCGATTGTAAAATCTGATAGTGATCTGCCATGTTTTAAAGATGTTAGACCGATGGCCGCGTTTAAACGCAGTCGTAATCTTAAAGACAGGTTGGTAAAAACCGATATTTCGGGCAGAGGTATCCCTAGACACCCTAATGTACATTTTAAGAAACCTGGTTGCTATAGCTGCTTTAACTGTGTTACTTGCCAATATATGTCACCTTGTAAAAGTTTTAAACACCCCCATACGGAGAAAACTTTTGAGATTCGTCATGTAATGACGTGTAAAAGCACGTACGTGATATATGTTGTTGTCTGCCCATGCGGATTATACTACGTGGGACAGACCACCTGTAGTTTTAGGGAGCGTATGCCTCTTCATCGCTCCAGCATCGATTTATCGTTATCAGGTAAATCAATTGATCAACCGGTAGCTAGGCACTTTAAGAATAATGGCCATTTGTTATCAGAGTTACGCTACTTCATAATCGATCATGTTCCAGAATCCCTACGAGGGGGTGATCGCAGTAAAGCACTGTTACTGTGTGAAGCCAGGTGGATGTTCAGGTTGAACACCATGGCTCCGCTTGGCCTCAATGAAAAAATTAATTGGAACAGTATAATGTGATATGTGTTATCCCATACAGTCCATATAGGGTATTTACTATATATGGAATGTTATAGTCACTTTTGGTAGATTTAAACCATAAATAGGGGTGCATCAGGTATTACTATTTGCCCTGGAACATATTTAACTTATGCTGAATAATATTTTGTTTTTTATAGCAATATCTGTATTTACAGGATTCATGTTCTCCCTTGGATGATGTTTGTGCTTTAATAATTATATCACTGGATTATTGTTGGTTTTAAATGTATTTCAGCTGCTGCTAGTGCGCGCTGACGGGCGCTGGAGATCGGGTTTCCATGGCGACTTCCGGGATGGAACGCAAGCCGGGTGGTCTCTATGACAACGACCGGAAGTACCAGACCGGAAGTATGTCATCGGGATGGGATCCGAACCTCAGGTGCGGCCGGGCGCGGCGTGCGGCGCTGATGCAGGAGGGTACTTTAAGGGGTAAGTGTTTGTATGTTCTTTTGTACTTGGTGTGGTCTGGAAGAAGGAGCTAATAGCTCCGAAACGTTACTAATAAACCAGCATTTTTTGCCTATTACAAACCCTGTGAGTGCCGTGTTATACCGACTTTGGAGAACTATACAATTAGGACTCTGGCACCGGGGGACGTTGTGTTGCTATCGAGTGCCAACTGAATTGGAGGACTATATATATATATATATATATATATATTGTCAAAGTCGAAAAATATCATGATGCACATGCCTTGTACTAACCCCTCATGCACATGCCCGCTGCGCGTGCACACGCTCTGCCTTGCGTGCACATATCCGCAATTTGCGTAAAGATCGCTCCGGCGATCACGCGCGTGGTATGCGCATTTACGGTAGAGTTTGTAAGCGTCTAGCGTGCAACTCGATCGTAGCATATTTAACCCATATAGTGTGTTTTGTAGTTAATATTCCCCTAGACAATGTCAGCGAGTATGTTTAGTTTAAACTGTTCCTGGACAGAGAGATTCCTCTTTACATGATAGGAAGGGTCAGACAAAGGTTGAAAGGTGGTGTCTAGTATCCAGCTGTAGGGTATTTTAAGGGTAACATTCCGATGCTAGTTAGGAAAGGATCGCTCGCTCCTGCGTATAGTTATGTACAAATGTAGTTTATGAACATTAACTGTATTTGCTGTAAATTACACATGCGGCGGAATCCTGAGGATACCTCCCACCAGAGCAGTTGGGGAAAGACACAGCCCACCTGTTCAAATCCACCTATGACCTTTGCTGTAATGCAGAGACACATTCCTGTGTCCAATGAGATTACAAGGTACCATTGTATTGTGAATGTATGTTGTGCTATATAAAGACCACCATTGCCTGGCCAGCCTGACTCTCTCTGAAGGCTTTCTCCCTGAATGCTGAGGACTGGATCCAGGTCGCGCCTGCGAATCATCCCCACGTATGTAGTATTCTCTGTAGCCATTTTGTTCGCCATTTATGTTCTCATTTTGTTCGCTCTTGTTTGCAATTGTTCGCCATTGTTCACATTATTTTCTGTTATTCTGTTTAGATTTCTATGTTAGTTTGTAGTGTATAACTTGTATTGTGTTTCCCTTTTTCTCTAAACAATCCACGGCGGTGTTAGAGCTGCTGTGGTTTTTAAATCCAAACCAGGTCTTGTGTTTTCACTGTTTACTGCAAAGGGCTTTCTTAGCGTCTCAATCTCTCAAACAGCATACACATTGTTAAGGTTTTTAAACGTTACATCATTACAGTACTTGGTTATTAAGGTTTAGAGTATAAGTATATTCTCACTGTGTTTTATTAGCAAGGTTTAAAGGTTATCAACTGTGTGTGCGCCCGCTGTGTGTAATCCGTACACTCAGCGCAGCGTGTGTACGCCAAGTGCGTACCACGTGCGGGACTCTGTACGCAAATAGCGTACAAAGTGCGTAGCACGTGCACGTGGTCTAGCGGCCATAGCGGCTCCACGGTAATAGTGTATAGCTTCATGTTTAAAGATAATAATTGACATTATCAATTGGGGGCAATCGTCCGGTTCTCCTCATATCCGCAGCCATGCAGGACAAGGCAGACTTTTATCTATCAGCAAAGGTCGGGAACGTAGTATCCCCTGTTAGCCGTTTTGTGGTCGGGGATGCACTGGTGCTGATTAGATAAGTGTCTGCTCCGCTTGGTTTGAAGGAATGCTGGTGGGATCCGGAAGGTAAGAACGTAAAGCTATTTTTAAAGTCTGTGAATTTCTGAATACAAGCACACACCTGTACTCTGCATATCTGATTATATTGTTGCAAAAACAAGGTTCAAATGAGTCATATTGTGTTTGATTCAGATTGGATTGCTTATCTGTTTAAGTAGGTTTAAAAGTATATTTAAAAGTTGCTGCAAAAGCCTTGATATAGTGTTGTTTTTTTTTTTTTAACTCAGGCCTAAAATAACTTCAGGGGCTTGCATGGTGATTTTTTTTGTGACAAAGGAAGCCGCATGGTCTGTCCTCCATTTTGTGTAACCCTCATGGATGTGGAAGGGGGAGGAGCAGCGGCCATTTTGGGAAGGTCATTTTTTTCTAAATGGCTGATTTTCAGTCTGCTCAGGAATAATCAGCCGTCCTTGGTCAAAAAGAAATCACCATTTATGAGTTACCAATGCATTTATTTAACCCATGCCATAGTCAATTACAAATAGATTCAGATAGGGCTTAATAAAAGTTAATAGAAAGATGAAAACGTGATGTAAGAACCACATACAGATAAACAAAGTTTTTTTTTTCTTTACCTCTAGGATTCAGTTAAACTCTGCTTGTTGTAAGAAAGCCATTGAAATGCAAATTAACCTGTGCAACTGCTTTTTCCTGGCAGTGAAAAACCACCTTCACAGACAGTCAAAAGCACATTCATATGCAAATTAGAAGCACTTAATGAGTAAATGAGTCTCAGGAGACCAGTGAATAGTACATAGATATAATATTATAATTATGTGTGTGTGTTTATATCAATGTATGTTCTGCAAGATAGCTATCCAATATGAATCATACTATTGGAAGCATTGATTACTAGATTCATTCAGACCT
This sequence comes from Pseudophryne corroboree, assembly GCF_028390025.1. Lineage (NCBI taxonomy): Eukaryota > Metazoa > Chordata > Amphibia > Anura > Myobatrachidae > Pseudophryne > Pseudophryne corroboree. The sequence continues at coordinate 600,941,348 of NC_086447.1, forward strand.
GTATTTTGTGTATTTTGCATATCTACCCGCTTGTTTGCCATTAGCATTGATTACGTGCTGATAAATTTGTTGCTATTTAGTTAAAAGTAAAGAGTAATATTTAAGGGAGTAAGTGTAGAACACACACGCAGCCTGACCCAGTTAGAAAGGTTTATACAGGAGATACTGTGTGGTGTTTGGTAAGCGATTATAGTTAAATATCGTTTACATTTATAGAAGCGTGTTATTTGTGTTACTGCGGACGTATCCGGCCTTTGTATACGTGTCTCGGACCGCGTGCGAGATTGCGTAGTCTAGTAGATACAGAAGCCACGCGATAATAGCACAAATTTGTTCAGTTTCCAAAATTTTAGTTTAAAAGATCCTTCTCTTATTGCATCACCTATGGGATTAGCCTGTTTCACCTGAATGAAAGTAATTTTCTGTATAGAAAAATCAAAGTGTATATGAGTGAGCAGGAGTGAGTGTGAAAATAAAGGTTTTGTGAACCCATAATTCGGGATCCCGTCGGAGACCACATCAGGTGAGTGGACACTTGGTGGCGTGGGAGTGGCTTCCTCACGTTAACATTGTATAAGGTATAAAGGAGCAAAGTAGCAATCAGCAGACCCAAAAGGTCGGCGAAGTCAGAAATCTGTTTAAGGTAACTAGTGAAGTTCTGAAAACCCTGACTTGAGAAAGGTCAGAGGTAGTGAGCGCAGCCCCGGGGGTTTTCGTAGTACCCATATAGGCCCGTTTTGAAAATACGCTCCGGCTGAGGTTTCGCAGCCTAAACAATCGATTCCGTTGGTCGTTCGGTGGATAAGTAATAGTTACTTATACGCAGTGCGACTGGACCGCACGCTACTGTGTACATTAGTTAGTTCACCTTGATACCCACTAAATTTGCTGCGGGATCATAGACGCTAATTGTACAGGTAAACGTGATTCGTGTAGGTTTTTTTTATTTTAAGGGAGTTTCGCTGTTCACTCAGGAAATCTCCAACAACTGATATTTACTGGGAGGGGTAGCATACTCCCACACGCTCTCAGTAAATAGAGGTTACAAAAGATCCCGAGGTTGGGTACTACCGGCACTGGACACAGGGCTTGGTGTATAGGCCAATAGGGGCGTGAGTGGGTGAAAGCGCTCGGAGAACTTTCACCGTCGCCTTACCACTGAGTAAGTTGGTTTTTGTAAGGGTTCTCTGAGAAGGCAATACCTGCAAAGAATGGGGGCCAGTTGCTCAAGTAGGGGACGATCAACAAGGGTTCACGTTGATATTTTTCGGCCCAAAGGGTTGGCGAGGTACATAATGTGTGAGAAATATGGATCACACGCAGAGGTCTTGTGCAATGAGTGGGAACGTATGACTGTGAACGATGGGGAACAGTTCCCTAGGGTAGGCAGTTTTAATTCTGAGATTTGCAAAATTTAAGGAGAAGGATATGTCTGATAAAATCCGGAAAGCAACGGATTAGACATTATGATTATTTACAGTTATGGCAACAGGAAGGTGAGATACAAAGGGGATTAGCTCAAGCAGCTGGTTCCAACCCTAGCAGGAAACTGATAGCAACAGCACCACCACCACCATACATGACAGGAGAGAAAATGGCTACAGAGAATGGCATACTGGTATATGATAAAAGTGCACTTAATAAATGTATTAATGATAAGAGTAAAGTAGATAAGTGTATTGATGCTAATGCTAACCCGTGCAAGTTGTATCCCATCTTAAACTTCCCTCAGGACTGCGACCAGGAAGATGAGCCCACAACGATATCGGCACTCTCTTTAGCAGCCACCATACAAGAGACTACAGTGGGCACGGCCCAACCAGTAAGAGGAGTAGCGAAGGCCCCTAGTGGAGGGATAGGTGAGGTCGTGTCCACGGGTAAGTACGGAACTGTACATTATGCGGAAACAATTACACCTCACATTGTAGAAGAAACACAGAGTGATGTAATTGAACTTAATCCTGTCAGGGTGATCGCAGTCCCAAATGGAAAGACTGACGCTCAGGGAGTCACTCCCGTCAGGAACATTGCGATGCATTGCCCCTGGTCCCGGACAGAATTAAGGACAATTATGTCTGAATTTCCTGATCCCAGGAAAGATCTAGCCGCATGCCAAAGGTTCATTAAAGAACTAGGTAACGCCGCCGAACCCTCTAACAAAGATTGGCGGACAGTACTGCGGGCATGTTTGCCCTCTACTATTGACCCTTTGAAATTCATTTCTGATTGTAAGTTAGATGAAGAGAAACCTCTCACTGATGCATACAATCAGGAAAATGTTAAACAGATCAATCTGCAGTTAGGAGTATATTTCCCAACTGTTGTCAAGTGGAATAAAATTTTCTCCATTAGACAAAAAGAAGGTAAAACTGCTTCTGACTATTTCCATCGTGCATTAGAGGAAATGGCTAGATATACTGGAGTTGTAGACATTGAGGAAAGTGTGCATCATAGGGAGGTAGTGGTGTCCGTATTAATGGACGGTTTAAAGGAAGTGTTGAGGACAAGGGTACAGACCACTCAACCTAACTGGAGAGGTATGTCGGTGGCTGCTTTGAGAGAGACCGCTGTCGGGCATGATCGGAACATCATTAGACACAGAGAGTCACAGGGCGGTATGCTGATGACAATAAGTATAAAAGTCCTGACAACGAAGCCACATCAGCCTAAACCCCAGACCCCTGTTGGTAAGTCGTATGTGGTAAAATGTTATAACTGCCAGAAGGAAGGACATATTGCACGGAGTTGCAGATTTAGAGACACACATAAAGTCAGACCCCCTAGACAAGAACACGAGCAAAGTTATGACACACGTAAATGGAATCAGGGATCATATAGGAAAAATTTTGAGCCGCACCTGTAGTCTGCAGCCAGTGAAGTATAGTTGGTAGATCATATCTTGTAGATACAGGGGCGGCCAGGTAAACTCTGTGATTTATCTTTAAATGTTTCCTCTTCATCTCTGACGTTCACTAGCAGAACTACAGCTCAAACGTCACATGTCTACTTGGTCTTTTCAGAGGTCTGCCCAACCCCAGTATATCTTACCAGCATCATTGTGCCTGGCCATGCACAGAGGGTAGAGAGTGGAAATACTGGTGGGGGAGACTGTGCAGAGATACCGATAGACATGTTGGTGTGACAGCCTGATGGTGAACGGAAATCTGACAATTTTTCTCTTTTTCAATTATTCTCTTTTTGTTTTTCCATGTTCTACGGATGGTATGTCACACAACAGTTAAACAAATGGTAATGCAAGATTTATGCTCCTTACAGAAAGGTCACTGATTCGGAAAGAATATTGTATCACTGGAGTGTTCGTTTTGGGAAGACTGAGAGGCAGCACTGTTGAGACGGCATCTGAGTAGAAGAACAACAAGACTAGAGGCGGTTATCGTACCAATTTTCTTTCCCTTCTATTATTTTCTTTACCTCCCATTACCACTCTTTCTTTCTCCTCCTGCAAGATGGACTTACCCCAAGAGACTGCGTTCCGGGTTTTCCTGTTGACCCTGTTGTTGACCAGAACAGTCTATTTCGGTGAGAGTACCAGAGAGGTCGAGAAAGGATCTGGAATGGGTTCTGATGACAAGGACGGATTCGTAGAATTCCAAGAGCAACACTCTAGGAAGTAGGACCATGCGAGTTGGAGAAGTATCACCAGGATACTGTGCGCATATCATACAGCCTGATACGTGTACTAGACAAATGAGAGTTAGGGATAGGATTTTTCACCTGGAAGGTTTGTAATATGGTGATGTCATATTCTGTCCCATATGTCCTCCCCGATGATGCATATTTCATATGTGGGAGGAAGGCGTATAAGTGGCTTGCCCCAAACTCAGAGGGATTGTGTTACATTGGAAGAGTGTTGCCAGAAGTAATGACCATTACCCATGATAAAATGAAAGACGTTCACCGCAATGCTCAAGCTCCTTACACTCACACTCATTACGAACACATTGTTAAGAGACACCTTATAGATAGGACAGAGCATGCAGCCTCTGATTTGATCCACGAATCCACCGGGATTCAACTCCTACTCGCGCTAGATATCACCCGTACCGCCAGAGGAGTTCTAAATTTTAGGTATATAACTGCGCTAGCGAACCTGATAGACAATATCACCGAGATGTATGATGACACCTTCAGGTATACTGGGAGAGAATTGCAAGCTTACAAAACGGAACTGATCCAGCACAGGATGGTTCTCAATTACATCACAGCGGTGACAGGCGGGTATTGTCACCCTAGCAACTCAGTATGGTGTGAAGTGCTGTACATATATCACAAACAGCACTGATGACCCAACCGAGGTCATAGATCAAAAGATGGACGATATCTTGCAATTGAAGTGGGAGTTCCGAAGGAGGCACAACCTTACCCTTACTTCTGTGAGTAATGAACTGACCGGCTGGGTATCATGGTTGAACCCACGCAATTGGTTCTCAGGTTTAGGAGAATGGGCTCAAAATGTTATCGTTAATGTAGGGAAATTTCTCTTATGTATCCTAGGAGTTATCATAATGATTGGTTTGATATTTAGATGTGTTCGGTTTTTAATGCATTGCAAGCGCAGTACCAAATTGATGTGTTTAAGGAGCAAGGGCATTGTTACAACAACTGGTTTAATTTATGACCCATCAATCGAGACAATGCTGTGATAAAATGTGATTCCACGGTCCGTTTCTCCTTTGTTTTTCTCCAAGGTAAAAAGACATCCACTCGGAAGAAGATTGTGATGACCCTTTATACAGACCATTGATGAACTTTTTCACAGACATTTGATGAACTTTTAGAGACTTTAACTTTCTATGGACACTTGAAAAAATTTGCTTGCCACTTACAGCAAAGATACAGCAATCCGGACAAGACATCAACAAGACTTCAACAGACATCCAAGGACAATCACATACATTATCATAAGAATGCATTTATAATGCATGTTTCTTATCTTCATCTCTACGAACTTCAGGTAGTGACACACATAGTCGACAGGTAATATAGGTACATATATTAGCACTCACATATTTTCCCCCTTCATGTATCATCAACTAATGTGCACCCCATTTGTTGGAACTAAAAGCCGAAAAGAGCTCGGTAGAGTTTGTTAGCCCACTTACAGACCCTTAATACGATGATACATGACCCCTCAGACATGAATTTCATACATACATGCTTTTACTATCCCACTAGGTCATACATTTCCCACCTTCTCCTCTCCTCCCTACACCCAATCATATATAGGTATTTCACGGTATTATATATTTTTCTGCTTAAATTGTTTAGATAGTGGCAGTTATTGTTGACTGCCAAAGGGTGGACTGTCAAAGTCGAAAAATATCATGATGCACATGCCTTGTACTAACCCCTCATGCACATGCCCGCTGCGCGTGCACACGCTCTGCCGTGCGTGCACATATCCGCAATTTGCGTAAAGATCGCTTCGGCGATCACGCGCGTGGTATGCGCATTTACGGTAGAGTTTGTAAGCGTCTAGCGTGCGACTCGATCGTAGCATATTTAACCCATATAGTGTGTTTTGTAGTTAATATTCCCCTAGACAATGTCAGCGAGTATGTTTAGTTTAAACTGTTCCTGGACAGAGAGATTCCTCTTTACATGATAGGAAGGGTCAGACAAAGGTTGAAAGGTGGTATCTAGTATCCAGCTGTAGGGTATTTTAAGGGTAACATTCCGATGCTAGTTAGGAAAGGATCGCTCGCTCCTGCGTATAGTTATGTACAAATGTAGTTTATGAACATTAACTGTATTTGCTGTAAATTACACATGCGGCGGGAATCCTGAGGATACCTCCCACCAGAGCAGTTGGGGAAAGACACAGCCCACCTGTTCAAATCCACCTATGACCTTTGCTGTAATGTAGAGACACATTCCTGTGTCCAATGAACAATGAGATTACAAGGTACCATTGTATTGTGAATGTATGTTGTGCTATATAAAGACCACCATTGCCTGGCCAGCCTGACTCTCTCTGAAGGCTTTCTCCCTGAATGCTGAGGACTGGATCCAGGTCGCGCCTGCGAATCATCCCCACGTATGTAGTATTCTCTGTAGCCATTTTGTTATCCATTTTGTTCGCCATTTATGTTCTCATTTTGTTCGCTCTTGTTTGCAATTGTTCGCCATTGTTCACATTATTTTCTGTTATTCTGTTTAGATTTCTATGTTAGTTTGTAGTGTATAACTTGTATTGTGTTTCCCTTTTTCTCTAAACCATCCACGGCGGTGTTAGAGCTGCTGTGGTTTTTAAATCCAAACCAGGTCTTGTGTTTTCACTGTTTACTGCAAAGGGCTTTCTTAGCGTCTCAATCTCTCAAACAGCATACACATTGTTAAGGTTTTTAAACGTTACATCATTACAGTACTTGGTTATTAAGGTTTAGAGTATAAGTATATTCTCACTGTGTTTTATTAGCAAGGTTTAAAGGTTATCAACTGTGTGTGCGCCCGCTGTGTGTAATCCGTACACTCAGCGCAGCGTGTGTACGCCAAGTGCGTACCACGCGCGGGACTCTGTACGCAAATAGCGTACAAAGTGCGTAGCACGTGCACGTGGTCTAGCGGCCATAGCGGCTCCACGGTAATAGTGTATAGCTTTATGTTTAAAGATAATAATTTACATTATCAATATAAATAAAAAAGGGTGAAGCCGGGGATGTGGGTTATTTCTAAAGGATGGATTAACATATAGAGAAAAAGGAGCATTGGTTGTATATAAGGGACAGGAGATGACACAGTGAGCTAACAGCCTCCAATATTATTAATTTCAATATTCTCATTGAGACCATCAGGAATGAGGGTACCCAATGAAAATATCCAAAACGCCTCTCTTGTACACAAGCGGTTATATCTATCCCCTCCTCTTGGGGTGGGAGCTATAAATTCAATCCCCTGAACATTTAACACACTAACATTCCCGGCATGATGATAGACTACATGTCTTGAGAGGCTGTGTTTGAGATTCTTCTTCATTACGTTCTTTCTGTGCTCAAGGAACCTTGTATTCAGACTCCTAGTTGTCCTACCCACGTACTGTTTCCCACATATACAACTCACTCGATATATAACATGTCTGTTGGCAGTTAATGACAGTCTCTATATCAAATACAAGGCCCAAAGTGAAAGACTCAAAACTCATGCTTCTATTGATTATAAAAGGGCAGGTAAGACAGTTTTTTCTGCCACACTTATAACAACCTCTCAGGGTTGTTAGCCAATTTTTAGTTGTAGATATATCTTTTCTCTGCCCCTGAAAAAAACTCGGAGAGATAAGATTCTTAATATTTTTAGCTTTACGAAATACCACTTTTACTGACTCACCTAAACATGGTTTTAAAGTTGTATCTAGTTTAAGGATTTCAAAGTTTTTTCTTAGCACATTTTTAATTTCATTAGAGCATGTATTATATTTAGTTATGAATGGAAGTATTTTTCTATCATCATTGGTATTTTGTGTCTCAGCACCCTCAATCTTCGATAGGAGAGAACTTCTATCCCTTTTCTCTGCTTTCTCCAGTGATTTCTCTAATAATCTCAAAGGGTACCCTTGATCCAAAAAGGCATCGGTGAGTATAGCAGCATGTTTATGGAACTTGCTTATCTCTGTACAATTTCTCCTCATCCTTAGATATTGTCCCGCTGGTATGTTATCTTTCCACTTTTTGGGGTGACAGCTATTATAATTCAAATAACTGTTACAATCAACTTCCTTCTTATAAGTGCCAGTTAATATATTTCCTTCCCTGACAGAGAGAGCAACATCGAGATAATTAATGTGTGTAGGATGACAAGAATGTGTAAACTTAAGCCCAAAAGTGTTAGAATTAATAAAGGATATAAAAGAAGAAACATTAGAGAACCCATCCCAAATAATAAAAAGATCATCAATGTACCGACCATATAGCACCAAGTTCGCCCTATGTGGGCCCCCGCAGATGTATTTCTCCTCAAAGAGGCCCATATATAAATTAGCAAATTTCGGGGCGAACTTTGTGTCCATAGCGGTACCGTGCACTTGAAGAAAATACTGTGAATTAAATAAAAATAAGAATTTACTTACCGATAATTCTATTTCTCGTAGTCCGTAGTGGATGCTGGGGACTCCGTCAGGACCATGGGGTTTAGCGGCTCCGCAGGAGACAGGGCACAATAATAAAAGCTTTAGGAATCAGGTGGTGTGCACTGGCTCCTCCCCCTATGACCCTCCTCCAAGCCTCAGTTAGGATACTGTGCCCGGACGAGCGTGCATAATAAGGAAGGATATTGAATCCCGGGTAAGACTCATACCAGCCACACCAATCACACCGTACAACCTGTGATCTGAACCCAGTTAACAGTATGATAACAACGAAGGAGCCTCTGAAAAGATGGCTCACAACAAGAATAACCCGATTTTTGTAACAATAACTATGTACAAGTATTGCAGACAATCCGCACTTGGGATGGGCGCCCAGCATCCACTACGGACTACGAGAAATAGAATTATCGGTAAGTAAATTCTTATTTTCTCTAACGTCCTAAGTGGATGCTGGGGACTCCGTCAGGACCATGGGGATTATACCAAAGCTCCCAAACGGGCGGGAGAGTGCGGATGACTCTGCAGCACCGAATGTGAGAACTCCAGGTCCTCCTCAGTCAGGGTGTGCCCCTGACCAAGTAGCAGCTCGGCAAAGTTGTAAAGCCGAGACCCCTCGGGCAGCCGCCCAAGATGAGCCCACTTCCTTGTGGAATGGGCTTTTACTGATTTTGGCTGTGGCAAGGCTGCCACAGAATGTGCAAGCTGAATTGTACTACAAATCCAGCGAGCAATCGTCTGCTTAGAAGCAGGAACACCCATCTTGTTGGGTGCATACAGGCTAAACAGCGAGTCAGATTTTCTGACTCCAGTCGTCCTGGAAACATATATTTTCAGGGCCCTGACAACGTTAAGTAACTTGGAGTCCTCCAAGTCCCTAGTAGCCGCAGGTACCACAATAGGTTGGTTCATGTGAAAAACAGAAAACACCTTAAGGAGAAATTGAGGACGAGTCCTCAATTCTGCCCTGTCAGAATAAAAAATTAAGTAAGGGCTTTTATATGATAAAGCCGCCCATTCTGACACACGCCTGGCTGAAGCCAGGGCTAATAGAATCTTCACCTTCCATGTGAAATATTTTAATTCCACAGTGGTGAGTGGATCAAACCAATGTGACTTTAGGAAACTCAAAACAACATTGAGATCCCAAGGTGCCACTGGGGGCACAAAAGGAGGCTGTATATGCAGTACCCCTTTTACAAACGTCTGAACTTCAGGCACTGAAGCCAGTTCTTTCTGGAAGAAATTCGACAGGGTCGAAATTTGAACCTTAATGGACCCTAATTTTAGGCCCATAGACAGTCCTGTTTTCAGGAAATGTAGGAAACGACCCAGTTGGAATTCCTCTGTAGGGACCTTCTTGGCCTCACACCACGCAACATATTTTCGCCCAATGCGGTGAAAATGTTTTGCGATTACATCCTTCCTGTCACGATCCGGGTATCTGGACGCCATTACTTACCCTTCAGATGCCTCCTAAGGCTGGCTCAGCGTTCCAGGACCGGATCCCGCTGTTCCTGAGTTTCCACATGCAGAATGTCAGAGTGGTGATTTCATCAGCCGCGGCCTCCGCTGTGCCCGCGTGGTTAAATGTGCGCTTGTCAGTCTGGCGTCTCCTGTCTCCTGTGGCCGGCGTCGCCATTACTGTTTCAATTCTCACATGGATTACAAACCAAACTTCCCTCCAAGTGTCTGCATGGGCGCAGCCATCTTGGATTTTGTCATCTGAGCATTTCCACCAATCTGCTGTCTGTATTGTTGATTTGCATAATTGCCTAGCCAACCCCTTCCTTGCTGCAGGTATAAGTAAGCTGTGCCTGAGCAAGGAAGGCGTCAGTGCTTTGGTTGTCTAACCTAGTTCCAGTTTGTCTCTCTCCTGTGGTTGTCTTCCAGGTTCCAGCCAGTATCCACAGCAGCCGTTTTACCTTCAGCAGCCCAGCCTTTCCTGGAACACCAGCTGGTACGATCCTGGGTTCTCTCCATTGCTACAGTCAGGCCTGGTAAGGACTTTCCAACTAGAAGATTATTAGAACTGTCTCACACTACCAGTGCCTGTGGCCCTTGCCACCCTGTAGTACCCAGGAACTGTATTATTGCCCTGCTGACTTTTATGTTTTCTTATTTTCTGCTGTGTTACGGAGTTTGTCATAATAAACATCATTGACTTTTATCCTGGTTGTCGTGGTCACGCCTTCGGGCAGTTATTCTACATGTTACTTACATGTCTAGGGGTCTGATACAACCTCCCAGGTTCCGTTACATCTCAGCCCCTACAACTGAGGTTGCCTCCCGTCAACTCAGGCCCTCAGTTGTGACAGTAAGCACTGACCAAATGAATCCAGCCGGAGACCAGGATCAAGCGGCCAGGCCGATGCAAGAACTGGCAGCCCGACTTGAACATCAGGAGGCTGCACAGGGCCACATCATCCGCTGTCTCCAGGATCTCTCCACACGGCTGGATGGGATTCAAACGACCCTCCGTGGACCTGGCACGTCCGGTGCGTCCACTACAGTGACACCAGCTGTAACCCCACCCACCTTACCCATTTCCAGTCCACATCTTCATCTTCCAACGCCAGCAAAATTTGATGGATCTCCAAGGTTCTGCAGGGGATTTCTCAATCAATGTGAAATCCACTTTGAGCTTCTACCTGGCAATTTCTTCAGTGACCGTACCAAAATTGCCTATATCATCTCCCTTCTCAGTGGCTCAGCCCTTGACTGGGCATCACCTTTATGGGAGAAGTCTGATCCCCTGCTATCCTCCTATACTGACTTTGTAGCTACATTCAGGCGCATCTTCGACGAGCCAGGCCGGATAACATCTGCTTCATCTGAGATTCTTCGTTTACGCCAGGGAACACGTACCGTGGGACAGTATCTTATACAGTTTAAAATCCTGGCATCCGAACTGGCATGGAACGACGAGGCCCTGTATGCTGCATTCTGGCATGGCTTATCAGAACGCATCAAGGATGAGTTAGCTACCAGAGACTTGCCCTCTAAGTTGGATGAGCTAATTTCTCTTTGCACGAAGGTTGATCTACGTTTTAGAGAGAGAGCAACCGAGCGAGGAAGATCATCTACTCCTAAATCTTCTGCTCCTCCTTCTCGTCAACCATCTCCATCCAAGGATGAGCCTATGCAAATTAGTCGTTCCCGTCTATCTCCTGCTGAGCGCCGAAAACGTCTCTACTGTGCAGCTCCGTCGCACACTATCAATGCCTGTCCCAAACGTCCGGGACTCCAGATCCTAGTTCGCCAAGGAGAGGGCCGGCTAGGAGTGATGATCTCCTCTCCATCTCCTCATGACTGTAACCTCCCAGTGTCGCTCCAAATTGCTCAACGTTACAGGAACGTCATTGCCCTCCTTGATTCCGGAGCAGCTGGGAATTTCATAACCGAAGCTTATGTTAAACGGTGGTCCCTACCCACCGAGAGACTGTCCTCGTCCATCTCTTTGACTGCCGTGGATGGCAGCAAGATTTTTGACGCAGTCATTTCCTTAAGGACTCTTCCAGTTCGTCTGAGAGTGGGAGTTCTTCATTCTGAGTATATTTCTTTTTTAGTGATTCCAAGAGCCACACATCCAGTGGTTTTAGGCCTTCCATGGCTCCGTCTCCACAACCCATCAATTGACTGGACGACTACGCAAATACTGGCATGGGGTCCCTCCTGTGCTGAGACTTGTTTAGCCAAAGTTCTTCCTGTTTGTTCTTCCTTCCCCAGGTCAACTGATGTTCCGCCTCCTCCATATCAAGACTTCACGGATGTGTTCAGTAAAGCCTCTGCTGATATCCTTCCTCCTCATAGAGAATGGGACTGCCCAATCGACCTCATTCCAGGGAAGGTTCCACCGCGAGGCCGAACTTATCCGTTGTCTCTGCCCGAGACACACTCCATGGAAGAGTACATCAAAGAGAACCTGGCGAAGGGTTTCATCCGACCATCTTCTTCTCCAGCCGGCGCAGGCTTCTTCTTCGTTAAGAAGAAAGACGGTGGTCTGCGTCCGTGCATCGACTACAGGGGTCTGAACGACATTACCGTCAAGAACCGATACCCTTTACCCCTGATTACTGAGCTCTTTGATAGAGTTAGTGGTGCAACCATTTTCACAAAGCTGGACTTGAGGGGTGCCTACAATCTCATCCGAATCCGTGAGGGTGACGAGTGGAAGACCGCCTTTAACACCCGTGACGGACATTATGAGTACCTCGTCATGCCCTTCGGATTGAGCAACGCTCCAGCAGTCTTCCAGCACTTCGTGAATGAGATCTTCAGGGACATCTTGTACCGCCATGTCGTGGTTTATCTAGACGACATCCTCATCTTTGCTAATAATCTCGAAGATCATCGTTTCTGGGTAAAAGAGGTTCTTTCCCGTCTCCGTGTCAATCACCTCTATTGTAAATTGGAGAAGTGTGTGTTTGAAGTTAAAACCATTCCGTTTCTAGGTTACATTGTGTCCGGTTCCGGACTAGAGATGGATCCTGAGAAACTCCAAGCAATCCAGAATTGGCCTATACCCTTAAGCCTCAAAGGGGTCCAGAGGTTCTTAGGGTTCGCCAATTATTATAGAAAATTTATACGAGACTTTTCCACCATTGTGGCGCCTATCACTGCATTAACCAAGAAAGGTGCTAATCCGTCCAAGTGGTCCGAGGAAGCTACACAGGCCTTTCACCTTCTGAAGCAACGGTTCATCTCTGCACCAGTTCTGAAACAGCCTGACACCGACTCTCCTTTTATCTTAGAGGTAGATGCCTCCTCCGTTGGAGTAGGAGCAGTGTTATCCCAGAGGGCCAAAGATGGACATCTACATCCTTGCAGTTTCTTCTCCCGGAAGTTCTCCCCAGCTGAGCGCAACTATGCCATTGGCGATCAGGAGTTGCTAGCCATCAAGCTCGCTCTGGAGGAGTGGAGATACCTGTTGGAGGGAGCTTCCCACTCAATCACCATACTTACCGACCACAAAAATCTTTTATATCTCAAAGGCGCACAATGTCTGAATCCTCGTCAGGCCAGATGGGCACTTTTCTTCTCTAGGTTTGACTTTAAACTCCAGTTCTGTCCGGGTTCTCAGAATCGTAAGGCCGATGCCCTTTCCCGCTCATGGGAGCAAGAAAATGAGTCCGAGTCTGCAGACAAGCATCCTATTATTAATCCGTTGGCATTCTCCACGGTAGGGATGGACTCTACGCCTCCACCAGGGAAAAGTTTTGTTAAGCCAGTTCTAAGGAAGAAGCTCATGCATTGGGCCCATGCTTCCCGTTTTGCTGGACATACAGGCATTCAGAAAACCCTTGAATTTATTTCTAGGTCCTACTGGTGGCCAACTCTGAAGAAGGACGTTATGGAATTTATTGCCTCCTGCCCAAAGTGTGCCCAACACAAAGTCTCCCGCCAGTCGCCTGCGGGGCAACTGGTTCCATTATCTGTTCCCCGTCGACCTTGGACCCATTTGTCGATGGACTTTGTTTCCGATCTACCTATCTGCAACAAGTTTAATACCATCTGGGTGGTAGTTGACCGGTTCACCAAGATGGCACATTTCATCCCTCTCACCGGTCTTCCGTCAGCTTCCAAGTTGGCTCAAGTGTTTATACAAGAGATCTTCCGACTTCACGGTCTTCCTGAAGAGATCATCTCGGATCGTGGAGTACAATTTGTAGCCAAATTTTGGCGAAGTTTGTGTCAAGCCCTCCAAGTCAAGTTAAAGTTTTCCACGGCTTACCATCCTCAGACCAATGGTCAAACCGAGAGGGTGAATCAGGACTTGGAGGCCTTCCTCCGTATATATGTGTCTTCCTCTCAAGATGACTGGGTTCAACTCCTTCCTTGGGCCGAGTTCAGCCACAACAATCAATACCATTCCTCATCTTCTTCTACACCATTCTTCATTAATTATGGATTCCACCCTAAAGTCCCAGAATTCCAACCGCTTCCCGCAACTTCTGTTCCAGCAGTGGATGTCACCTTGCGTCAGTTTTCAAATAACTGGAGGAACGTCCGCGCAGCCCTGCTTAAAGCCTCATTCAGGTATAAGAAGTTTGCCGATAGAAAGCGTAGAGCGGTTCCTGCTTTCAAGGTGGGTGATCGTGTGTGGCTGTCCACGAAGAATTTGAGGTTGAGAGTTCCCAGCATGAAATTTGCACCTCGCTACATCGGACCCTTCAAGATTGAACAAGTCATCAATCCTGTTGCCTACAGGTTACAGTTACCATCCTTCTTGAAAATACCCAGGACATTTCATGTTTCTTTGTTGAAACCGCTGATCCTGAATCGGTTTCATTCCGCACTTCCTCCAGCTCCCAAAGTTCAGACTCAACGGGGAGTCGAGTACGAGGTGGCCAAGATTTTGGACTCACGTTTCCGTTACGGTCAGTTACAATACCTCATTGACTGGAAGGGCTATGGTCCTGAAGAACGCTCTTGGACCAATGCCTCAGACGTCCATGCTCCTGCCTTGGTCCGAAATTTCCACGCAAAGTTTCCTTTAAAGCCTAAGAAGTGTCCTGGGGCCACTCCTAAAGGGGGGGGTGCTGTCACGATCCGGGTATCTGGACGCCATTACTTACCCTTCAGATGCCTCCTAAGGCTGGCTCAGCGTTCCAGGACCGGATCCCGCTGTTCCTGAGTTTCCACATGCAGAATGTCAGAGTGGTGATTTCATCAGCCGCGGCCTCCGCTGTGCCCGCGTGGTTAAATGTGCGCTTGTCAGTCTGGCGTCTCCTGTCTCCTGTGGCCGGCGTCGCCATTACTGTTTCAATTCTCACATGGATTACAAACCAAACTTCCCTCCAAGTGTCTGCATGGGCGCAGCCATCTTGGATTTTGTCATCTGAGCATTTCCACCAATCTGCTGTCTGTATTGTTGATTTGCATAATTGCCTAGCCAACCCCTTCCTTGCTGCAGGTATAAGTAAGCTGTGCCTGAGCAAGGAAGGCGTCAGTGCTTTGGTTGTCTAACCTAGTTCCAGTTTGTCTCTCTCCTGTGGTTGTCTTCCAGGTTCCAGCCAGTATCCACAGCAGCCGTTTTACCTTCAGCAGCCCAGCCTTTCCTGGAACACCAGCTGGTACGATCCTGGGTTCTCTCCATTGCTACAGTCAGGCCTGGTAAGGACTTTCCAACTAGAAGATTATTAGAACTGTCTCACACTACCAGTGCCTGTGGCCCTTGCCACCCTGTAGTACCCAGGAACTGTATTATTGCCCTGCTGACTTTTATGTTTTCTTATTTTCTGCTGTGTTACGGAGTTTGTCATAATAAACATCATTGACTTTTATCCTGGTTGTCGTGGTCACGCCTTCGGGCAGTTATTCTACATGTTACTTACATGTCTAGGGGTCTGATACAACCTCCCAGGTTCCGTTACATCTCAGCCCCTACAACTGAGGTTGCCTCCCGTCAACTCAGGCCCTCAGTTGTGACACTTCCTGGCTTCGACCAGGGTAGGGATGACTTCATCTGGAATGCCCTTTCAGGATCCGGCGTTCAACTGCCATGCCGTCAAACGCAGCCGCGGTAAGTCTTGGAACAGACAAGGCCCCTGCTGGAGCAGGTCCTCTCTTAAAGGTAGAGGCCACGGTTCTTCCGTGAGCATCTCTTGAAGTTCCGGGTACCAAGTCCTTCTTGACCCATCCGGAACCACGAGTATCGTTCTTACTCATCTCCTTCTTATGATTCTCAGTACTTTTGGTATGAGATGCATAGGAGGGAACACATACCCTGACTGGTACACCCACAGTGTTACCAGAGCGTCCACCGCTATTGCCTGAGGGTCCCTTGACCTGGCGCAATATCTGTCTAGTTTTTTTTTTTTTTTTGTTCAGGCGGGACGCCATCATGTCCACCTTTGGTTTTTCCCAACGGTTTACAATCATGTGGAAGACTTCCCGCTGAAGTCCCCACTCTCCCGGGTGGAGGTTATGCCTGTTGAGGAAGTCTGCTTCCCAGTTTTCCACTCCCGGAATTAACACTGCTGAGAGTGTTATCACATGATTTTTCGCCCAGCGAAGAATCCTTGCAGTTTCTGCCATTTCCCTCCTGCTTCATGTGCCGCCCTGTCTGTTTACGTGGGCGACTGCCGTGATGTTGTCCCACTGGATCAATACCGGCTGACCTTGAAGCAGAGGTCTTGCTAAGCTTAGAGCCTTGTAAATTGCCCTTAGCTCCAGTATATTTATGTGGAGAGAAGTCTCCAGACTTGATCACACTCCCTGGAAATTTTTTCCTTGTGTGACTGCTCCCCAGCCACTCAGGCTGGCATCCGTGGTCACCAGGACCCAGTCCTGAATGTCGAATCTGCGGCCCTTTCATAGATGAGCACTCTGCAGCCACCGCAGAAGAAAACACCCTTGTCCTTGGAGACAGGGTTATCCGCTGATGCATCTGAAGATGCGATCCGGACCATTTTCCCAGCAGATTCCACTGAAAGGTTCTTGCGTGAAATCTACCGAATGGGATCGCTTTGTAAGAAACCACCATTTTTCACAGTACCCTTGTGCAATGATGCACTGATACTTTTCCTGGTTTTAGGAGGTTCCTGACTAGCTCGGATAACTCCCTGGCCTTCTTCTCCGGGAGAAAACATCCTTTTCTGGACTGTGTCCAGAATCATTCCTAGGAACATTAGACTTGTCGTCGTCCACTCGTGCTGTCGTAGAACTACTTGAGATAGTGCTACTCCGACCGCCAACTGTTCTCTGGACCTTGCCCTTATCAGGAAAGCGTCCATATTTCTTTTAGGAAGAATCATCATTTCGGCCATTACCATGGTAAAGACCCGGGGTGCCGTGGACAATCCAAACGGCAGCGTCTGAACTGATAGTGACAGTTCTGTACCACGAACCTGAGATACCCTTGGTGAGAAGGGCAAAATTTGGACATGTAGGTAAGCGTCCCTGATATCCAGTGACACCATATCGTCCTGGTTCGCTATCACTGCTCTGAGTGACTCCATCTTGATTTGAACCCTTGTATGTATTTGTTCAAATCTTTTAGATCTCACCGAGCCGTTTGGCTTCAGTACCACAATATAGTGTGGAATAATACCCCTTCCCTTGTTGTAGGCGGGGTACTTTGATTATCACCTGCTGGGAATACAGCCTGTGATTTTTTTCCCAATACTGCCTCCCTGTCGGAGGAAGACGTTGGTAAAGCAGACCTCAGGAACTTGTGAGGGGAAGACGTCTCGAATTTCCAATGTACACCTGGGATACTACGTGTAGGATCCAGGAGTCCACTTGCGAGTGAGCCCACTGCGTGCTGAAACTCTTGAGATGACCCCCCACCGCACCTGAGTCCGCTTGTATGGCCCCAGCGTCATGCTGCGGACTTGGCAGAAGCTGTGGAGGACTTCTGTTCCTGGGAATGGGCTGCCTGCTGCAGTCTTCTTCCCTTTCCTCTAACCCTGGGCAGATATGACTGGCCTTTTGCCCGCCTGCCTTTATGGGTACGAAAGGACTGAGACTGAAAAGACTGTGTCCTTTTCTGCTGAGATGTGACTTGGGGTAACAAAAGTGGATTTTCCAGCTGTTGCCATGGCCACCAGGTCCGATGGACCGCCCCTTTATACGGCAATACTTCCATGTGCCGTCTGGAATCTGCATCACCTGACCACTGTCGTGTCTATAAACATCGTCTGGCAGATATGGACATCACATCTACTCTTGATGCCAGAATGCAAATATCCCTCTGCGCATCTCGCATATATAGAAATGCATCCTTAAAATGCTCTATAGTCAATAAAATATTGTTCCTGTCAAGGGTATCAATATTTTCAGTCAGGAAATCCGACCAAGCCCCCCCAGCGCTGCACATCCAGGCTGAGGCGATTGCTGGTCGTAGTATAACACCAGTATGTGTGTATATACTTTTTAGGATATTTTTCAGCTTCATATCAGCTGGCTCCTTGAGGGCGGCCGTATCTGGAGACGGTAACGCCACTTGTTTTTATAAGCGTGTGAGCGCCTTATCCACCCTAAGGTGTGCTTCCCAACTCGCCCTCACTTCTGGCGGGAAAGGGTATACCTCCAATAATTTTCTATCGGAGGAAACCCACGTATCATCACACACTTTAATTTATCTGATTCAGGAAAAACTACAAGTAGATTATTCCCACCCTACATAATACCCTTATTTGTGGTACTTGTAGTATCAGAAATATGTAACACCTCCTTCATTGCCCTTAACATGTAACGTGTGGCCCTAAAGGAAAATACGTTTGTTTCTTCACCGTCGACACTGAAGTCAGTGTCCGTGTCTGTGTCGACCAACTGAGGTAAATGGGCGTTTTTACAAGCCCCTGACGGTGTCTGAGACGCCTGGACAGGTACTAATTTGTTTGCCGGCCGTCTCATGTCGTCAACCGACCTTGCATCGTGTTGACATTATCACGTAATTCCTAAATAAGCCATCCATTCCGGTGTCGACTCCCTAGAGAGTGACATCACCAATACAGGCAATTTGCTCCGCCTCCTCACCAACATCGTCCTCATACATGTCGACACACACGTACCGACACACAGCACACACACAGGGAATGCTCTGATAGAGGACAGGACCCCACTAGCCCTTTGGGGAGACAGAGGGAGAGTTTGCCAGCACACACCAAAAACGCTATAATTATACAGGGACAACCCCTTATACAAGTGTTTTCCCTTATAGCATTTTCACATATGTAATCATATCGCCAAATAAGTGCCCCCCCTCTCTGTTTTAACCCTGTTTCTGTAGTGCAGTGCAGGGGAGAGCCTGGGAGCCTTCCTCACAGCAGAGCTGAGCAGGAAAATGGCGCCGTGTGCTGAGGAGAATAGGCCCCGCCCCCTAAAACGGCGGGCTCTTCTCCCGGAGTTTGTGAGATCTGGCAGGGGTTAAATACATCCATATAGCCTCAAGGGCTATATGTGATGTATTTTAGCCATAAAAAAGGTATAATACATTGCTGCCCAGGGCGCCCCCCCCAGCGCCCTGCACCCTCAGTGACCGCTGGTATGAAGTGTGCTGACAACAATGGCGCACAGCTGCAGTGCTGTGCGCTACCTTATGAAGACTGAAAGTCTTCTGCCGCCTGTTTCTGGACCTCTGGACCTCTTCAACTTCGGCATCTGCAAGGGGGGTCGGCGGCACGGCTCCGGGACGAACCCCAGGGTGAGACCTGTGTTCCGACTCCCTCTGGAGCTAATGGTGTCCAGTAGCCTAAGAAGCAAATCCATCCTGCACGCAGGTGAGTTTACTTCTCTCCCCTAAGTCCCTCGTAGCAGTGAGCCTGTTGCCAGCAGGACTCACTGAAAATAAAAAACCTAACTTAAACTTTTATTCTAAGCAGCTCAGGAGAGCCACCTAGATTGCACCCTTCTCGGCCGGGCACAAGAATCTAACTGAGGCTTGGAGGAGGGTCATAGGGGGAGGAGCCAGTGCACACCACCTGATTCCTAAAGCTTTTATTATTGTGCCCTGTCTCCTGCGGAGCCGCTAAACCCCATGGTCCTGACGGAGTCCCCAGCATCCACTTAGGACGTTAGAGAAAAATATTTATGTGCTAAAATGTATTCTATTGACTATCACAAACTCACGTCGTTCAGGCATCAATCCCACATCAGTGGTGAGGTAATGGCGACACCCCTCTATACCCTCATGATGTGGGATGTTCGTATAGAGGGATTCAAAATCACAAGTCAAAAAGACAGTCCTATCGCCACTCTACCCCTCCCACCAGATTTAAAAAGTGGGTGGTGTCTCTGATGTAGGACCGAAGGCCCACGACGTGAGTCTGTAAGAAAGAGTCAACGAATGCTGAAAGATTAGAAGTGAGGGACCCAACACCGGAAATTATAGTTTTTTTCAAATGTGGGAAATTCCACTGTACGACCTGTTCACATGTTGTCAATCGGACTAAGACTATTAACATAGAGGGGAATGATGGTTCTTACTTGATAAAAAGTTTCATCAACTGTGGTACAGATTGGGTGATTTACCTGCTGGAGTGCAGTTGTAAATTGAAATACAACAGCATGACCACTTTCCAAGTGAGGAATTTCAACTCCACCTTTTGTAAAGGTTCAAACCAATGAGATTAAAGGAATTGCAACACCACGTTAAGATCCCACGGTGCCACAGGGGGCACAAAGGGAGATTGGATGTGCAACACGCCTTTCACAAAAGCCTGAACTTCTGGAAGGGAGGTCAATTGTTTTTGGAAGAAAACCGATAAGGCTGAAATTTGTACTTTAATGGAGCCCAACTTTAGGCCCGCATCCACACCGGCTAGTAGAAAATGGAGAAAACGTCCTAACTGAAATTCTTCCGTAGGAGCCTTCTTGGATTCACACCAAGACACGTAGTTTCTCCAAATACGGTGCTAATGTTTAGACGTTACTCCTTTCCTCGCCTGAATAAGAGTGGGGATGACTTCCTTGGGAATATCCTTTCTGGCTAGGATCCGGCGTTCACCTCTAAGCCGTCAAACGAAGTTGCGGTAAGTCTTGGAACACGCACGGCCCCTGCTGTAACAGATCCTCCCTCAGAGGAAGAGGCCAGGGATCTCCTATGAGTAATTCCTGAAGATCTGGATACCAAGCCCTCCTTGGCCAGTCTGGAACAATGAGGATTGCTTGAACCTTTGTTCTTCTTATGATCTTTATCACTTTTGGAATGAGTGGAAGCGTAGGAAACACGTACACCGAATGAAACACCCACAGTGTCACTAGGGCATCCACTGCTATTGCTTGAGGGTCTCTCAACCTGGAACAATATCTCTAAAGTTTCTTGTTGAGGCGAGACGCCATCATGTCTATTTGAGGAATTCCCCAAAAACTTGTCACTTCTGCAAAGACCTCTTGATGGAGAACGTGTCTGTTGAGGAAGTCTGCGTCCCAGTTGTCCACTCCATCAATGGAGATCGCTGACAGAGCGCTTGTATGCCTTTCCGCCCAATGGAGAACCTTTGTGGCCTCTGCCATAGTCGCTCTGCTCTTTGTTCCGCCCTGGCGGTTTATGTACGCTACTGTTGTTATGTTGTCCGACTGAATCAAGACGGACTGATTGCGAAGATGTTCCGCTTGCAGAAGGCCATTGTGAATGACCCTTAACTCCAGAATGTTTATGTGTAGACACATTTCCTGGCTTGACCATCTTCCCTGGAAGCTTTCCCCCTGTGTGACTGCTCCCCAGCCTCGGAGATTCGCATCCGTGGTCACTAAGATCCAGTCCTGGATCCTGAACCTGCGTTCCTCTAGGAGGTGATAGCTGTGCAGCCACCACAGGTGTGAGATTCTGGTCTTGGAAGACAGGGTTATCCTTCGGTGCATGTGCAGATGGGACCCGGACCACTTGTGCATCAGGTCCCACTGAAACACTCTGGCATGGAATCTGTCAAACTGAATGGCCTCGTAGGCCGCCACCATCTTCCCCAGCAACCAAGTTCATTGATGGATCGATACTCTTGGCGGTTTCAGGATTTGTTTGACCAGGTTCTGAATGTCCAGAGCCTTTTCCACTGGAAGAAAAACTCTCTGTAATTCTGTGTCCAGAATCATTCCCAAAAACGACAGCCGTCTCGTCGGAACCAACTGTGATTTTGGCAAGTTTAAGAGCCAACCAGGTTGCTGCAGAATTGTCAGGGATAGCGTAATGTTCTGCAGCAATTGTTCCCTGGATCTCACCTTTCTCAGGAGATCGTCCAAGTACGGGATAATTGTGACTCCTTGCTTGCGCAGGAGAACCATCATTTCGGCCATTACCTTGGTGAAAACCCTCGGAGCCGTGGACAGACCAAACGGCAACGTCTGAAATTGGTAATGACAATCCTGAACTGCAAACCTCAGGTAAGCCTGATGTGGAGGATAAATGGGAACATGTAAGTAGGCATCCTTTATGTCTACCGACACCATAAAATCCCCCTCCTCCAGACTGGAGATCACTGCCCGGAGAGATTCCATCTTGAATTTGAATTTTTTTAGGTAGAAATTGAAAGATTTGAGGTTCAGGATTGGTCTGACTGAGCCGTCTGGCTTCGGGACCACGAACAGGCTCGAATAAAAGCCTTCTCCCTGTTGCGACGGGGGAACCCTGACAATGACTTGATTGAGACACAATTTTTGTATTGCGGCGCATACCACCTCCCTGTCCGGAAGAGAAGCTGGTAAGGCTGATTTGAAAAATCGGCGAGGGGGAACATCTTGAAACTCCAGTTTGTACCCCTGGGACACTATTTCTAAAACCCATGGGTCCAGGGCCGAACGAGCCTAGAACTGACTGAAGAACCTGAGACGTGCCCCTACCGGTGCGGACTCCCGCAGAGGAGTCCCAGCATCATGCGGTGGATTTGGCAGAAGCCGGGGAGGACTTCTGCTCCTGGGAACCGGCCACGGGCGGTGATTGTTTACCTTTTCCCTTTCCTCTAGTAGCAAGGAAGGAAGACCCTCGGCCTTTTCTGTATTTATTGGGCCGAAAGGACTGCATCTGATAGTGGTGTGCTTTCTTTTGTGGTGCAGGCACATAAGGTAAAAATGATGACTTACCCGCGGTAGCCGTAGATACCAACTCAGTGAGGCCGTCACCAAACAATACACCACCTTTATACGGTAGAGACTGCATAGCTTTCTTAAGAGTCAGCATCAGCATTCCATTGATGATTCCACAATGCTCTCCTAGCTGAGACTGCCATGGCATTGGCCCTTGATCCCAAGAGGCCAATATCCCTCGCAGCTTCCTTTAGGTAGACTGCAGCGTCCCTGATATAACCTAGTGTCAAAAGAATGCTATCCCTATCCAGGGTATCTATTTCAGATGACAAGTTATCTGCCCATCTTTCGATAGCACTACTCACCCACGCAGATGCAATGGCTGGTCTGAGTAGCATACCCGTGGTGATATAAATGGATTTCAATGTATTTTCCTGCCTACGATCCGCAGGATCCTTTAGGGCTGCCATGTCAGGGGACGGAGGAGCCACCTTTTTGGACAGCCGTGATAGAGCTTTGTCAACAATGGGGGGTAACTCCCATTTTTCCCTATCCCCAGAGGGAAACGGATACGCCACTGGAATCCTTTTGGGAATCTGAAACTTTTTGTCAGGATTTTCCCAAACCTTTTCACAAAGCGTGTTCAGTTCATGAGAGGGAGGAAACATTACCTCAGGTTTCTTTCCTTTATACATACAGACCCTAGTATCGGGAACAGTAGGGTCCTCAGTGATATGTAATACGTCTTTTATAGCCACAATCATGTACTGAATGCTCTTTGCCAATTTTGGATCTAATCTGGCATCACTATAGTCGACACTTGAGTCAGTGTCCGTGTCGGTATTCGTGTCTGCCAGCTGGGTAAATGAACGTTTTTGTGACCCCGAGGGGGTCTGGACTTGTAACAACACATCCTCTACGGATTTCTTCCAAGTCTGGTTCTGAGACTCAGATTTATCCAATCTCTTATTTATCAGAGCCACATTAGCATTCATAGCACTCAAAACATTCACCCAATCAGGTGTCAGCGGTGCCAACAGCGTCACTCCCACAGCCGTTTGTGTCCCTAACATCGTCTCCTCCTGGGAAGAGCCTTCAGCCTCAGACATGCCGACACATGTGCACGCAGCACACACAGACACACTGGGCATATAGGGGACAGACCCGCAATAAAGCCTGTCAGAGAGACACAGAGGGAGTTTGCCAGCTCACAACCCAGCGCTTAAACCCGGTCCTGACACAGTTACAGAATGTCCCAGACCTGCAACGCTTTTATAATAACTTATATTGCACCAAAATTCACTGTGCCCCCCCCCCCCCCCGTTTTGCGCCTTGTTACTTGTACAGCAGTGTGAGGAAGGACCAGCGTCTCTGCAGCTTCTGTGAAGAGAAAATGGCGCTGATGTGAGCTGTGAGGACTAAGCCCCGCCCCCAGAATGGTGCGCTTCAGCCCTGCTATTTTTCCAAAATCTTTATACTGGCGGGGGTTTGGACAGAGGTTTGACACCTTATCCCCTCTTGCCAGTCACTTTTTTAGAGGTTAATATGCTGCCCAGGGTGCCCCCCGCCCTGCTCCCTGTAGTGCCGCTGAGTGTGGGAGCATAGCGCGCAGCGCGGCCGCTGTGCGGTACCTCTGAAGCCATCACTGAAGTCTTCTGGCTTCTTCTACACACCTGTCTTCTGACTTTGCAAGTGGGGTGACGGTGGGTTCCGGGAACGAGCATCTAGGCGTACCTAGCGATCAGGAGCTAATGGTGTCCTGTAGCCAAAGAAACAGAGCCTATAAACTCACAGAAGTAGGTCTGACTTCTCTCCCCTAAGTCCCACGAAGCAGGACCTAACATAACATAACGTCTTTTCAGAGAAACTCAGTAGAGCTCCTTAGAGTGCATCCAGTCTCACTGGGCACAGATTCTAAACTGGAGTCTGGAGGAGGGGCATAGAGGGAGGAGCCAGTTCACACCCCTTTGAAAGTCTTAAAGTGCCCATGTCTCCTGCGGATCCCGTCTATACCCCATGGTTCTTGAAGTGACCCCAGCATCCTCTAGGACGTATGAGAAAATAAGGATGGGGACCTTACAGAGGCACACAGGTTTTTTTTGTTGAATTCTATTTCCTTTATTTTGCGACACAATTATTTCTTGTTTTCAGGCACTTATTACTTACAGGTGATGGGGATCAGGATCGCGCCGAGTTACGCCAACCTTTTTATGGGTCAGGTCGAAGACCAGCTCATCTGGGGGAGCGACCTCAGCGCGCACCTGGTCTTCTATGGCCGCTATATTGATGATCTATTTTTTATTTGAGATGGGGACGCTGACACTGCTTTGGAATTTGTCACGTCACTCAACACCAACACTTATAATTTGTTTTTCACTCACACATTTGACAGATGGAAGATACATTATTTGGATTTAACTTTGGAGATCATCGACAATAAAATACAGACATCCAATTACGTAAAGGAAGTAGGTAGCAATGCTTATCTCCATTTTTCTAGTGCACATTATGCTCCTTGGAAGGAGAATATCCCCAAGGGACAATTGTTGCGAGTCAAGCTAAATTGCTCCAGAAGGGAGGTATTTGTTCAACAAGCACAGACCATGATGGAATCCTTTGATTCCAGAGGTTATCCAAAGAAGATTTTAGATAAGGCCTTTGAAGATGTTTTGGGTATGGACAGGGAACAACTAGTCTCCGGTGATGATAGAGAGAAGGGAAAGAAGTAAGAAATCAATTTCCATACGAGTTAGCCTTCATTACAAAATACAACAATAGGTCAGGAGAGATCAAAAAATCATTCAAAATTATAATATTCTGAAACAAGATCCCATTTTGAAAAATGAATTACCTTCTAATTCGAAAGTGATCTATAAGAAGAACAGATCCCTCAAGACGATCCTAGCCCCGAGTCTATTACAAAACGAACGGGTTAAGAAAGTAGAGGGAAGTGAGGGTGGATGGTTGTCCACCAATACAGTTGGTTTTTTCAAATGTGGGAAATCCCGCTGTACGACCTGTTCGCATGTTGTCAATCGGACTAAGACTATCAACATAGAGGGGAATGATACTTACTTGATAAATTATAATTTACTTGATAAAAAGTTTCATCAACTGTGGTACAGATTGGGTGATTTACCTGCTGGAGTGCGGTTGTAAATTGAAATACATAGGTAGAACCACCCGCAGTTTGAAAACTAGATTTATGGAACACAGACGTAAAATTGTGAACAAAAAGATGAATCATAGTGCATCCAGACATTTTGTAGAAATCCATCAATGGGACCCTAGCTCATTACGAGTTACAGGGCTAGAGAAGATTTCCCGGACGGTTAGGGGGGGGGGGGGGGGGAGATCAGTTCAGGAATCTGTGCAAGCAGGAGTTTTTGGGGATTTTTAAAATTAATTTGCTCCATCCCCATGGTTTAAACGAGGCAATGGAGCTTAATTCAGTCATCTAGATCATTTGCCCCTCATCCTGAATCTCTGGATCAGAGAGTGCCAGGGTAGTGTGCCCTCTATACCTTGGGTCAGGAATATTTCCTATTTGGATTGTTAACCTCTTATCTCAACCTATTTCTATTTCTTTTTGTTTTTTATTCCACCATATAAAAGTGTTCTGATATATACATATTTTCTTGTTCTATGGATATAAAAACGGGATTTGAATCTGTGTAAGAGATCATCTAGAAAAGGGACTATTATTCATTATCTGTTTTATTTTTATCTTTTTATTCACTATTATTATTATTCTCTATTTACTATTCCCTTTTTACTCCTTTAGCTGAAAGCCTAGCCTAAAATAAAATAAAAAAGAGGGAATGAAGTTAAGTACCATTAGAATTGACACAGTACTAAGTGAGATAAGGAAGCTTCCCTGTTTGTTTACATTATTACTGGGCGGCCGATCACGTGATTAGGCGTGATGCACTAGGAAGAGGTTGCGGGGACACCACGTGATGCTGGCAATGACAGAGGACCAGCTGTAGAGGAGGGACACCCGCTCACGTGGTCCAGCATGTCATACCCGGAAGTTGCTATTCGCGTGACCGCGGGCACGTGGCCGGAAGTACAGAGACGGGCGAAACTCCAAATATGGAGTTGTTGAATCACATGACCATGATTGCAAAGCTGTACAACAGGATGGGTATAAGTATCCATGGGAACACTGTATGTTTACATGAGAAGACCAATAGGGAGCTGGCCCATTAAGCTGGGAGGCCATGTGATCATGGTCATGTCATTGGGCTAAATAAAACTAAATAAGCTTTCTATACTTGTTTTACAGTTTAGAAATTTCGATTTTTGAATGTATCATTAGTAATGGAAATAGTCTGTCCTCCTGCTGCTACCTTAAGATTATGGGATTATTTTGATAACCATGTTCATATTAAATCTTCACAGGTGTTTCCTGTGTTAATTGTGTTTATTGTAGGCCCTATATGAGGGGAGTATGGGCAACTGTTTTATTACCTTTGATAAAGCTGCCAATTGACAGCGAAACGCGTTAAGGAGCCACATCTCTGACCAGGGCATTGCTAAGAATTCTACAGGACTTTGCATGAATCATCTACACCTTGGGAGATTCCAGTCCCCTCATTGTGGACATTAATAGGGAGAACCACCACGGTTATTGCGTTGGATAAGGAGAACACTCTGGATCCCCGCTAGGTGGAATACCCGGCAGAAAGACCACAAGGGACTTGGTAATTATTCATCTCCAGAATGGACGCTACAAAATCCATACATTTGTTTGTCCTGCAGGACTCATTCTTATTTCCATCAGCATCAGTTGCTCATGCCGGCATTTGCATATAGACTGCCCTAAGAGAGACTAATTGCGGTTCAGAGATTGGCTTATATGGCTCTGTTTTTAAGTGTATGTTTTTATATATATATATATATATATATATATATATGAATATCATTGTTCATTCATCATCAAATATTTTTAGTAAATACTCAGATATTGGTTTTTCTAGTGAATATAACATTGTGATCATTCTTATCAGCGCAGTTGGTTTTCTTTGTATTTATATGTTTATATTACACTGAAGTGACTATCACCTCACCCAACAGCAGCTTAGAGAACCAGCCCAGTTACAACACCTGTTTTTTTACCATTCTTTGGTAAAACTCTTTTTTTCTTCGCTCCTAGTGGACCCGTCTATAGTCCATGGTACTAATGTGGACCCCAGCATCCTCTAGGACGTAAGAGAAAAGAAGAGGACCCAAGACTGAGACTTGCGTTATGCCAACTGATAGAGCTAGCATAGAAGAGATGGAATCAGAGAAGCGAACACTGAAAGAGTGATCAGATAGGTAGGATGAGAACCAAGAAAGGGCTGTGTCCTGAAAACCTACAGTAGGGACTGTAGTGTTTGTATGAGAAGTGATTGGTCAACAGTGTCAAAAGCAGCAGAGAGAGAAGAATAAGAAGTGAGTAATGGCTTTTAGACATAGTAGTGACCAGATCATTTACTACTTCAGTCATTGCGGTCTCTGCGGAGTGTTGGAAATAAAAGCCTGACTGGAGTGTATCCAATAAGTTGTGGGAGTTAAGAAAGTGTGTTATGCGAATGTAGGCAAGTCTCTAAAGTAGCTTGGAGAGGACGGAATATGAGAGATGGGACGGTAGTTAAAGAGCTTAAGTCAGAATGTAATTTTTTTCAGAACAGGAAAACACACATGCTGCATGCTTGAACAGAGAAGGAAAGATACCAGGAGAGAGAGTTTACAGATTTTAGTTACAGATGGAGTGAGCACCGGAGACAGTGTTCTACTGACTTGTGAGGGTATAAGATAAAGAGGAGAGGTAGTGGAATAGGAGGATGAGAAGAGTGTTTGAAGAGAAAGTGCCAGAGGGTTCAGGTAGGGAACTGAGCGGGTCACTGGCTGAGCAAAAGCATACCATTTTTATATTTATTCAATCTTGTCCTTTAAGTACGAAGCAAGGTCTTGTACACTGATAGTAGCTAGTGTGTGTGTGTGTGTGTGTGTGTGTGGGGGGTGGGGTGGTGAGGGAGAGTAAAAAAATGATTTAAATGTATTAATAGGTCACTTAGAGTTGGTGCCATGAGAAGAGAGATTGGAAATATGTTTGTTTGGCAGTGTCCAGGGCATTACAATAGGAATGATAGGTGGTCTTATATGTGAGGAAGTCACTTGGATTCCGAAAATTTACGTCACTGGCATTCTACAGGTACTGTATATAAGTTTTTGTTGGTCTCTTGTAGATTTAGAGTGCCACGGTTGGAATCTAAGCCTATGTGGAGCGTGATGGGTAGCCGGAGCCACTTCATCAAGGGCTCCCTCTAGAGTCTGGTTCAGGTGGTATACAGCCATCTCAGGAAAGGTAATGTGGAAATTGGTGAGAGCAGATGTTGTAGAGATAGGTGAAAAGTGGTTGAAAATACTGTTAGTATTTCTATGGGTTAGAAGAGACTTGCTTGATTTCAGTGGCATAGAGTTTGGAGTACTGGAAGAGATCAAGAAGGTGATAAGGCTGTGATCTGAGAAAGGAGTGTTAGTGAATTGGCCAGATGGGCCAGTCTGGTCGCATAGCAGTGGGCAGGATTTCTGAAACACGTCTGCGTTGTGACGTCATGATGTCACGTCACGCAGTCGCATATTTGGTGAAACACTGGCACAGGGCGGGCAGCATTAGGAGCCCCAGGTGCCAGAAGCATTTCAAGAGCCTTGTCACGATCCGGGTATCTGGACGCCATTTCTTACCCATCAGATGCCTCCTAAGGCTGGCTCAGCGCTCCAGGACCGGATCCCATCTGTTATCCTGATGTGTACATTCCTGTATCCTCTCCTGTCACTCTGGGACGCTGTCACAGTAAACGCCATATTACACCTGGCATGGCGTCTCCTGCGGCCTCCGCCGCCGTCCCTGAACTTCTGCATGCAGAGTGTCTGAGTGGCGATTACGTCAGCCGCGGCCTCCGCTGTGTCCGCGTGGTTGGATGTGCATCTGTCAGCCTGGCGCCTCCTGTCTCTGGTGGCCGGCGCCGCCATTACTGTTTTCATTACCACATGGATTACAAACCAAACTTCCCTCCAAGTGTCTGCATGGGCGCAGCCATCTTGGATTCTGTCAGCTAATCATTTCCACCAATCTGTTCTCAGTATTGATAATCTGCATAATTGCCTAGCCAATCCCTCCCTTGCTGCAGGTATAAATACACTGTGCCTGAGCAAGGAAGGCGTCAGTGCTTTGGTTGTCAAACCTAGTTCCTGTTTGTCTCTCTCCTGTGATTGTCTTCCAGGTTCCAGCTCCTGTCTCAAGACTTCCACCATAGAGACCCGCACCAGCATTCCACCTGCGGTGTAGCCTGACTCTCCAATCCATTGTGGATTCATCTGTTTCCAGCTACAACATTACCTGCTTCCAGCTCAGCTTCCAGCAGAGTACAGCTTCCCTTAAAGGGCCGGTGTCCTTTCTACACTTTACCACTCTCCACCGGTATTATTATTTCTCCGCTCTCAAGTTCTACATTTCAGTTCATATTTCATCGCTCCCAAGTTCATTTATTATTTAACTGGTTCCAGCCAGTATCCACTCCGTGCTAACAACAGTCTGGTTCCAGCCAGTATCCACAGCAGCCGTTTTATCTTCAGCAACCCAGCTTTTCCTGGAACACCAGCTGGCACAATCCTGGGTTATCTCCATTGCTACAGTCGGGCCTGGTAAGGACTTTCCATCTAGAAGATTATAAGAACTATCTCACACTACCAGTGCCCTGTGGCTCCTGCCATCCTGTAGTACCCAGGAACTGTATTTATTCTTTGCTGACTTTTACGTTTTCTTTTACTGCTGCTGTGTTGCGGAGTTGTCATAATAAACATCATTGACTTTTATCCAAGTTGTCGTGGTCACGCCTTCGGGCAGTTATTATTCATGTTACTTACATGTCCAGGGGTCTGATGCAACCTCCCAGGTTCCGGTACATCTCAGCCCCTACAACTGAGGCTGCCTCCCGTCAGCTCAGGCCCTCAGTTGTGACAGTAAGCACTGACCTAATGAATCCAGCCGGAGACCAGGATCAAGCGGCCAGGCCGATGCAAGAACTGGCAGCCCGACTAGAACATCAGGAGGCTGCACAGGGCCACATCATCCGCTGTCTCCAGGATCTTTCTACTCGGCTGGATGGGATTCAGACAACTCTCCGTGGATCAGGCGCGTCTGGTGCGTCAACCACAGTGACTCCAGCTATAACCCCACCCACCTTACCCATTTCTGCTCCACGTCTTCATCTTCCAACGCCAGCAAAATTTGACGGATCTCCAAGATTCTGCAGGGGATTTCTCAACCAGTGTGAGATTCAGTTTGAGCTACAACCTGGCAATTTTCCCAGTGACCGTACAAAAATTGCCTACATTATTTCTCTTCTCAGTGGCTCAGCCCTTGATTGGGCATCACCGTTATGGGAGAGGTCCGACACCCTGCTATCTTCCTACACTGCCTTCGTGTCAACATTCAGGCGCATCTTCGACGAGCCAGGCCGGGTAACCTCAGCTTCATCCGAGATTCTCCGTTTACGCCAGGGGTCACGTACTGTAGGACAATATCTGATACAGTTCCAGATCCTGGCATCCGAACTGGCATGGAACGACGAGGCCCTGTATGCTGCATTCTGGCATGGCTTATCTGAGCGTATTAAAGATGAGTTAGCTACCAGAGACTTACCTTCTAAGTTAGATGAGCTAATCTCACTCTGCACGAAAGTTGATTTACGTTTCAGAGAGAGAGCAACTGAGCGTGGAAGATCATCTGCTCCAAAATCTTCTGCTCCTCCTCCTCGTCAACTGTCACCATCTAAAGATGAGCCCATGCAACTTGGCCGTTCCCGTTTAACTCCTGCTGAGCGCCGAAGACGCCTCTCCGAGTCTCTCTGTCTCTATTGTGCAGCTCCGTCTCACACCATTAATGCCTGTCCCAAACGTCCGGGAAACTCCAAATCCTAGCTTGCCAAGGAGAGGGCCGGCTAGGAGTAATGATCTCCTCTCCATCTCCTCAAGATTGTAATCTCCCAGTCTCGCTTCAAGTTGCTCAACGTTATCGGAACGTCATTGCCCTCCTTGATTCCGGAGCAGCTGGGAACTTTATTACCGAAGCCTATGTTAAACGGTGGTCCCTACCCACCGAGAGACTTCCTTCGTCCATTTCTTTAACTGCCGTGGATGGCAGCAAAATTTTTGATGCAGTTATTTCTTTAAGGACTCTACCAGTTCGTCTGAGAGTGGGAGTTCTTCATTCCGAACTTATTTCTTTTTTAGTGATTCCAAGAGCCACACATCCTGTGGTCCTGGGCCTTCCATGGCTCCGTCTTCACAATCCTACAATTGATTGGACGACTACGCAAATCCTGGCATGGGGTTCCTCCTGTGCTGAGACATGTTTGTTTAAAGTATTGCCTGTCTGTTCTTCCTCCCCCAGGTCGTCTGATGTTCCACCTCCTCCATATCAAGATTTCACGGATGTGTTCAGTAAAGCTTCTGCTGATATCCTTCCTCCTCATAGAGAATGGGACTGCCCGATTGATCTCGTTCCAGGGAAGGTTCCACCTCGAGGCCGAACTTATCCGTTGTCTCTGCCTGAGACGCATTCTATGGAGGAATATATTAAAGAGAACCTAGCAAAGGGGTTCATTCGACCTTCTTCTTATCCAGCCGGCGCAGGCTTCTTTTTTGTAAAAAAGAAAGATGGTGGTCTGCGGCCGTGCATCGACTACAGAGGTTTGAACGACATTACCATCAAGAACCGTTATCCTTTACCCCTGATTACTGAGCTCTTTGACAGAGTTAGCGGAGCTACCATCTTTACAAAGCTGGACTTGAGAGGTGCATACAATCTCATCCGGATCCGTGAGGGTGACGAGTGGAAGACCGCCTTTAACACCCGTGACGGACATTATGAGTACCTCGTCATGCCCTTCGGATTGAGCAATGCTCCAGCTGTCTTCCAGCATTTTGTCAATGAGATCTTCAGAGACATTCTATACCGTCATGTCGTGGTCTATCTAGACGATATCCTCATTTTTGCCAACGATTTAGAGGAACATCGTTTTTGGGTTAAAGAGGTTCTGTCCCGTCTCCGTGTCAATCATCTCTATTGCAAATTAGAAAAATGCGTCTTTGAAGTCAAGTCCATTCCGTTTCTAGGGTACATTGTGTCCGGTTCCGGACTAGAGATGGATCCTGAGAAACTACAAGCAATCCAAAATTGGCCGGTACCCTTAACCCTCAAAGGGGTCCAGAGGTTCTTAGGGTTCGCCAACTATTACCGAAAGTTTATACGAGACTTTTCCACCATTGTGGCGCCTATTACTGCTTTCACTAAGAAGGGTGCTAACCCGTCCAAGTGGTCTGAAGAAGCCATGCAAGCATTTCATCTTTTAAAACAAAGGTTCATCTCTGCGCCTGTTCTGAAACAGCCTGACATCGACTCTCCTTTCATCTTAGAGGTGGATGCCTCCTCCGTTGGAGTAGGAGCGGTGTTATCTCAGAGGGCTAAAGATGGCCATTTACACCCTTGCAGTTTCTTCTCCCGGAAGTTCTCCCCAGCTGAGCGCAACTATGCCATTGGCGACCAGGAGTTGCTAGCCATCAAGCTCGCTCTAGAAGAGTGGAGGTATCTGTTGGAGGGAGCTTCTCATTCAATCACCATACTTACAGACCACAAGAACCTTTTATATCTGAAAGGCGCACAATGTCTCAACCCTCGTCAGGCCAGATGGGCACTTTTCTTTTCCAGGTTCGACTTTAAACTCCAGTTCTGTCCGGGCTCTCAGAATCGCAAGGCCGATGCCCTTTCCCGCTCATGGGAGCAAGAAAATGAGTCAGAGTCTTCAGACAAGCATCCTATTATAAATCCGTTGGCATTCTCCACGGTAGGGATGGACTCTACGCCCCCATCAGGGAAAAGTTTTGTGAAACCGATGCTAAGGAAGAAGCTCATGCATTGGGCCCATGCTTCCCGTTTTGCCGGACATACAGGTATCCAAAAAACCCTGGAGTTTATCTCTAGGTCCTATTGGTGGCCAACTCTGAAAAAGGACGTCTTGGAGTTTATTGCATCTTGCCCAAAGTGTGCTCAACATAAGGTATCCCGCCAGTCGCCTGCGGGGCAACTGGTTCCACTATCTGTTCCCCGTCGACCTTGGACCCATTTGTCGATGGATTTTATTACAGATTTACCCATGTGCAACAAGTTCAATACCATCTGGGTGGTAGTTGACCGGTTCACCAAGATGGCACACTTCATTCCTCTCACCGGTCTTCCATCAGCTTCCAAGTTGGCTCAAGTATTCATACAAGAGATCTTCCGACTCCACGGTCTTCCTGAAGAAATTATCTCAGATCGAGGAGTTCAATTCACAGCCAAATTCTGGCGAAGTTTATGTCAAGTCCTCCAAGTCAAGCTAAAGTTTTCCACGGCTTACCATCCTCAGACCAATGGTCAAACCGAGAGGGTGAATCAGGACTTGGAGGCCTTCCTCCGCATCTATGTGTCCTCCTCTCAAGATGACTGGGTTCAATTACTTCCCTGGGCCGAGTTCTGTCATAACAACCAGTATCATTCTTCATCTGCTTCAACACCATTCTTCACTAACTTTGGATTCCACCCTAAAGTCCCTGAGTTCCAACCGCTTCCAGCAACTTCTGTTCCCGCAGTGGATATCACCTTGCATCAGTTTGCCAATATCTGGAAGAGCGTACGATCAGCTCTGCTCAAGGCATCGTTCAGGTACAAGAAGTTTGCGGATAAGAAGCGTCGAGCAGTTCCTGCTCTCAAAGTGGGTGATCGGGTATGGTTATCCACGAAGAATTTGAGGTTAAGAGTTCCCAGTATGAAGTTTGCACCTCGCTATATCGGTCCTTTCAAGATTGAACAAGTCATCAATCCTGTTGCTTACAGACTCCAGTTGCCTCCCTTCTTAAAAATACCCAGGACATTCCATGTTTCCCTGTTGAAACCGCTGATCTTGAATCGGTTTCATTCCTCACTTCCTCCAACTCCGAAAGTCCAAACTCAACGAGGCGTTGAGTATGAAGTGGCCAAGAGCCTGGACTCACGTCACCGTTACGGTCAACTACAATATCTTATTGACTGGAAGGGTTATGGTCCTGAGGAACGTTCATGGACCAATGCTTCTGATGTCCATGCTCCTGCCTTGGTCCGGAGATTCCATTCCAAGTTTCCTCAAAAGCCAAAGAAGTGTCCTGGGGCCACTCCTAAAGGGGGGGGTGCTGTCACGATCCGGGTATCTGGACGCCATTTCTTACCCATCAGATGCCTCCTAAGGCTGGCTCAGCGCTCCAGGACCGGATCCCATCTGTTATCCTGATGTGTACATTCCTGTATCCTCTCCTGTCACTCTGGGACGCTGTCACAG
Organism: Pseudophryne corroboree; assembly: GCF_028390025.1. Taxonomy (NCBI): domain Eukaryota; kingdom Metazoa; phylum Chordata; class Amphibia; order Anura; family Myobatrachidae; genus Pseudophryne; species Pseudophryne corroboree. The sequence goes on from NC_086447.1 coordinate 600,976,316, forward strand.
TAAACGCCATATTACACCTGGCATGGCGTCTCCCGCGGCCTCCGCCGCCGTCCCTGCTCTTCTGCATGCAGAGTGTCTGAGTGGCGATTACGTCAGCCGCGGCCTCCGCTGTGTCCGCGTGGTTGGATGTGCATCTGTCAGCCTGGCGCCTCCTGTCTCCGGTGGCCGGCGCCGCCATTACTGTTTTCATTACCACATGGATTACAAACCAAACTTCCCTCCAAGTGTCTGCATGGGCGCAGCCATCTTGGATTCTGTCAGCTGATCATTTCCACCAATCTGTTCTCAGTATTGATAATCTGCATAATTGCCTAGCCAATCCCTACCTTGCTGCAGGTATAAATACACTGTGCCTGAGCAAGGAAGGCGTCAGTGCTTTGGTTGTCAAACCTAGTTCCTGTTTGTCTCTCTCCTGTGATTGTCTTCCAGGTTCCAGCTCCTGTCTCAAGACTTCCACCATAGAGACCCGCACCAGCATTCCACCTGCGGTGTAGCCTGACTCTCCAATCCATTGTGGATTCATCTGTTTCCAGCTACAACATTACCTGCTTCCAGCTCAGCTTCCAGCAGAGTACAGCTTCTCTTAAAGGGCCGGTGTCCTTTCTACACTTTACCACTCTCCACCGGTATTATTATTTCTCCGCTCTCAAGTTCTACATTTCAGTTCATATTTCATCGCTCCCAAGTTCATTTATTATTTAACTGGTTCCAGCCAGTATCCACTCCGTGCTAACAACAGTCTGGTTCCAGCCAGTATCCACAGCAGCCGTTTTATCTTCAGCAACCCAGCTTTTCCTGGAACACCAGCTGGCACAATCCTGGGTTATCTCCATTGCTACAGTCGGGCCTGGTAAGGACTTTCCATCTAGAAGATTATAAGAACTATCTCACACTACCAGTGCCCTGTGGCTCCTGCCATCCTGTAGTACCCAGGAACTGTATTTATTCTTTGCTGACTTTTACGTTTTCTTTTACTGCTGCTGTGTTGCGGAGTTGTCATAATAAACATCATTGACTTTTATCCAAGTTGTCGTGGTCACGCCTTCGGGCAGTTATTATTCATGTTACTTACATGTCCAGGGGTCTGATGCAACCTCCCAGGTTCCGGTACATCTCAGCCCCTACAACTGAGGCTGCCTCCCGTCAGCTCAGGCCCTCAGTTGTGACATTTGTTCAACAAGCACAGACCATGATGGAATCCTTTGATTCCAGAGGTTATCCAAAGAAGATTTTAGATAAGGCCTTTGAAGATGTTTTGGGTATGGACAGGGAACAACTAGTCTCCGGTGATGATAGAGAGAAGAAAGGGAAAGAAGTAAGAAATCAATTTCCATACGAGTTAGCCTTCATTACAAAATACAATAGGTCAGGAGAGATCAAAAAATCGTTCAAAATTATAATATTCTGAAACAAGATCCCATTTTGAAAAATGAATTACCTTCTAATTCGAAAGTGATCTATAAGAAGAACAGATCCCTCAAGACGATCCTAGCCCCGAGTCTATTACAAAACGAACGGGTTAAGAAAGTAGAGGGAAGTGAGGGTGGATGGTTGTCCACCAATACAGTTGGTTTTTTCAAATGTGGGAAATCCCGCTGTTCGACCTGTGCGCATGTTGTCAATCGGACTAAGACTATCAACATAGAGGGGAATGATACTTACTTGATAAATGATAATTTACTTGATAAAAAGTTTCATCAACTGTGATACAGATTGGGTGATTTACCTGCTGGAGTGCGGTTGTAAATTGAAATACATAGGTAGAACCACCCGCAGTTTGAAAACTAGATTTATGGAACACAGATGTAAAATTGTGAACAAAAAGATGAATCATAGTGTATCCAGACATTTTGTAGAAATCCATCAAGGGGACCCTAGCTCATTACGAGTTACAGGGCTAGAAAAGATTTCCCGGACGGTTAGGGGAGGGGTGGGGGGTGGGGGAGATCAGTTCAGGAATCTGTGCAAGCAGGAGTTTTTGGGGATTTTCAAAATGAATTTGCTCCATCCCCATGGTTTAAACGAGGCAATGGAGCTTAATTCAGTCATCTAGATCATTTGCCCCTCATCCTGAATCTCTGGATCAGAGAGTGCCAGGGTAGTGTGCCCTCTATACCTTGGGTCAGGAATATTTCCTATTTGGATTGTTAACCTCTTATCTCAACCTGTTTCTATTTCTTTTTTATTCCACCATATAAGAGTGTTCTGATATATGCATATTTTCTTGTTCTATGGATATAAAAACGGGATTTGAATCTGTGTAAGAGATCATCTAGAAAAGGGACTATTATTCATTATCTGTTTTATTTTTATCTTTTTATTCACTATTATTATTCTCTATTTACTATTCCCTTTTTACTCCTCCAGCTGAAAGCCTAGCCTAAAATAAAATAAAAAAGAGGGAATGAAGTTAAGTACCATTAGAATTGACACAGTACTAAGTGAGATAAGGAAGCTTCCCTGTTTGTTTACATTATTACTGGGCGGCCGATCACGTGATTAGGCGTGATGCACTAGGAAGAGGTTGCGGGGACACCATGTGATGCTGGCAATGACAGAGGACCAGCTGTAGAGGAGGGACTCCTGTAGAGGAGGGACACCCGCTCACGTGGTCCAGCGTGTCATACCCGGAAGTTGCTATTCGGGTGACCGCGGGCACGTGACCGGAAGTACAGAGACGGGCGAAACTCCAAATATGGAGTTGTTGAATCACATGACCATGATTGCAAAGCTGTACAACAGGATGGGTATTAGTATCCATGGGAACACTGTATGTTTACATGAGAAGACCAATAGGGAGCTGGCCCATTAAGCTGGGAGGCCATGTGATCATGGTCATGTCATTGGGCTAAATAAAACTAAATAAGCTTTCTATACTTGTTTTATAGGTTAGAAATTTCGATTTTTGAATTTACCATTAGTAATGGAAATAGTCTGTCCTCCTGCTGCTACTTTAAGATTATGGGATTATTTTGATAACCATGTTCGTATTGAATCTTCACAGGTGTTTCCTGTGTTTATTGTAGCCCCTATATGAGGGGAGTATGAGCCACTGTTTTATTACCTTTGATAAAGCTGCCAATTGACAGCGAAACGCGTTAAGGAGCCACATCTCTGACCAGGGCATTGCTAAGAATTCTACAGGACTTTGCATGAATCATCTACACCTTGGGAGATTCCAGTCCCCTCATTGTGGACATTAATAAAGGGAGAACCACCATGGTTATTGCGTTGGATAAGGAGAACACTCTGGATCCCCGCTAGGTGGAATACACGGCAGAAAGACCACAAGGGACTTGGTAATTATTCATCTCCAGAATGGATGCTACAAAATCCATACATTTGTTTGTCCTGCAGGACTCATTCTTATTTCCATCAGCATCAGTTGCTCATGCCGGCATTTGCATATAGACTGCCCTAAGAGAGACTAATTGCGGTTCAGAGATTGGCTTATATGGCTCTGTTTTTAAGTGTATGTTTATATATATATATATATATATATATATATATGAATATCATTGTTCATTCATCATCAAATATTTTTAGTAAATACTCAGATATTGGTTTTTCTAGTGAATATAACATTGTGATCATTATCAGCGCAGTTGGTTTTCTTTGTATTTATATGTTTATATTACACTGAAGTGACTATCACCTCACCCAACAGCAGCTTAGAGAACCAGCCCAGATACAACACCTGTTTTTTACCATTCTTTGGTAAAACTCTTTTTTTCTTCGCTCCTAGTGGACCCGTCTATAGTCCATGGTACTAATGTGGACCCCAGCATCCTCTAGGACGTAAGAGAAAAGAAGAGGACCCAAGACTGAGACTTGCGTTATGCCAACTGATAGAGCTAGCGAAGAAGAGATGGAATCAGAGAAGCGAACACTGAAAGAGTGATCAGATAGGTAGGATGAGAACCAAGAAAGGGCTGTGTCCTGAAAACCTACAGTAGGGACTGTAGTGTTTGTATGAGAAGTGATTGGTCAACAGTGTCAAAAGCAGCAGAGAGAGAAGAATAAGAAGTGAGTAATGGCTTTTAGACATAGTAGTGACCAGATCATTTACTACTTCAGTCATTGCGGTCTCTGCGGAGTGTTGGAAATAAAAGCCTGACTGGAGTGTATCCAATAAGTTGTGGGAGTTAAGAAAGTGTGTTAAGCGATTGTAGGCAAGTCTCTAAAGTAGCTTGGAGAGGACGGAATATGAGAGATGGGACGGTAGTTAAAGAGCTTAAGTCAGAATTTTGTTTTTTTTCAGAATAGGAAAACACACATGCTGCATGCTTGAACAGAGAAGGAAAGATACCAGGAGAGAGAGTTTACAGATTTTAGTTACAGATGGAGTGAGCACCGGAGACAGTGTTCTACTGACTTGTGAGGGTATAAGATAAAGAGGAGAGGTAGTGGAATAGGAGGATGAGAAGAGTGTTTGAAGAGAAAGTGCCAGAGGGTTCAGGTAGGGAACTGAGCGGGTCACTGCCTGAGCAAAAGCATACCATTTTTATATTTATTCAATCTTGTCCTTTAAGTACGAAGCAAGGTCTTGTACACTGATAGTAGCTAGTGTGTGTGTGTGTGTGTGTGTGTGGGGGGGGGGTGGTGGTGAGGGAGAGTAAAAAAAATGATTTAAATGTATTAATAGGTCACTTAGAGTTGGTGCCATGAGAAGAGAGATTGGAAATATGTTTGTTTGGCAGTGTCCAGGGCATTACAATAGGAATGATAGGTGGTCTTATATGTGAGGAAGTCACTTGGATTCCGAAAATTTACGTCACTGGCATTCTACAGGTACTGTATATAAGTTTTTGTTGGTCTCTTGTAGATTTAGAGTGCCACGGTTGGAATCTAAGCCTATGTGGAGCGTGATGGGTAGCCGGAGCCACTTCATCAAGGACTCCCTCTAGAGTCTGGTTCAGGTGGTATACAGCCATCTCAGGAAAGGTAATGTGGAAATTGGTGAGAGCAGATGTTGTAGAGATAGGTGGAAAGTGGTTGAAAATACTGTTAGTATTTCTATAGGTTAGAAGAGACTTGCTTGATTTCAGTGGCATAGAGTTTGGAGTACTGGAAGAGATCAAGAAGGTGATAAGGCTGTGATCTGAGAAAGGAGTGTTAGTGAATTGGCCAGATGGGCCAGTCTGGTCGCATAGCAGTGGGCAGGATTTCTGAAACACGTCTGCGTTGTGACGTCATGATGTCACGTCACGCAGTCGCATATTTGGTGAAACACTGGCACAGGGCGGGCAGCATTAGGAGCCCCAGGTGCCAGAAGCATTTCAAGAGCCTTGTCACGATCCGGGTATCTGGACGCCATTTCTTACCCATCAGATGCCTCCTAAGGCTGGCTCAGCGCTCCAGGACCGGATCCCATCTGTTATCCTGATGTGTACATTCCTGTATCCTCTCCTGTCACTCTGGGACGCTGTCACAGTAAACGCCATATTACACCTGGCATGGCGTCTCCTGCGGCCGCCGTCCCTGAACTTCTGCATGCAGAGTGTCTGAGTGGCGATTACGTCAGCCGCGGCCTCCGCTGTGTCCGCGTGGTTGGATGTGCATCTGTCAGCCTGGCGCCTCCTGTCTCTGGTGGCCGGCGCCGCCATTACTGTTTTCATTACCACATGGATTACAAACCAAACTTCCCTCCAAGTGTCTGCATGGGCGCAGCCATCTTGGATTCTGTCAGCTAATCATTTCCACCAATCTGTTCTCAGTATTGATAATCTGCATAATTGCCTAGCCAATCCCTCCCTTGCTGCAGGTATAAATACACTGTGCCTGAGCAAGGAAGGCGTCAGTGCTTTGGTTGTCAAACCTAGTTCCTGTTTGTCTCTCTCCTGTGATTGTCTTCCAGGTTCCAGCTCCTGTCTCAAGACTTCCACCATAGAGACCCGCACCAGCATTCCACCTGCGGTGTAGCCTGACTCTCCAATCCATTGTGGATTCATCTGTTTCCAGCTACAACATTACCTGCTTCCAGCTCAGCTTCCAGCAGAGTACAGCTTCCCTTAAAGGGCCGGTGTCCTTTCTACACTTTACCACTCTCCACCAGTATTATTATTTCTCCGCTCTCAAGTTCTACATTTCAGTTCATATTTCATCGCTCCCAAGTTCATTTATTATTTAACTGGTTCCAGCCAGTATCCACTCCGTGCTAACAACAGTCTGGTTCCAGCCAGTATCCACAGCAGCTGTTTTATCTTCAGCAACCCAGCTTTTCCTGGAACACCAGCTGGCACAATCCTGGGTTATTTCCATTGATACAGTCGGGCCTGGTAAGGACTTTCCATCTAGAAGATCATAAGAACTATCTCACACTACCAGTGCCCTGTGGCTCCTGCCATCCTGTAGTACTCAGGAACTGTATTTATTCTTTGCTGACTTTTACGTTTTCTTTTACTGCTGCTGTGTTGCGGAGTTGTCATAATAAACATCATTGACTTTTATTCAAGTTGTCGTGGTCACGCCTTCGGGCAGTTATTATTCATGTTACTTACATGTCCAGGGGTCTGATACAACCTCCCAGGTTCCGGTACATCTCAGCCCCTACAACTGAGGCTGCCTCCCGTCAGCTCAGGCCCTCAGTTGTGACAGTAAGCACTGACCTAATGAATCCAGCCGGAGACCAGGATCAAGCGGCCAGGCCGATGCAAGAACTGGCAGCCCGACTAGAACATCAGGAGGCTGCACAGGGCCACATCATCCGCTGTCTCCAGGATCTCTCTACTCGGCTGGATGGGAATCAGACAACTCTCAGTGGATCAGGCGCGTCTGGTGCGTCAACCACAGTGACTCCAGCTATAACCCCACCCACCTTACCCATTTCTGCTCCACGTCTTCATCTTCCAACGCCAGCAAAATTTGACGGATCTCCAAGATTCTGCAGGGGATTTCTCAACCAGTGTGAGATTCAGTTTGAGCTACAACCTGGCAATTTTCCCAGTGACCGTACAAAAATTGCCTACATTATTTCTCTTCTCAGTGGCTCAGCCCTTGATTGGGCATCACCGTTATGGGAGAGGTCCGACACCCTGCTATCTTCCTACACTGCCTTCGTGTCAACATTCAGGCGCATCTTCGACGAGCCAGGCCGGGTAACCTCAGCTTCATCCGAGATTCTCCGTTTACGCCAGGGGTCACGTACTGTAGGACAATATCTGATACAGTTCCAGATCCTGGCATCCGAACTGGCATGGAACGACGAGGCCCTGTATGCTGCATTCTGGCATGGCTTATCTGAGCGTATTAAAGATGAGTTAGCTACCAGAGACTTACCTTCTAAGTTAGATGAGCTAATCTCACTCTGCACGAAAGTTGATTTACGTTTCAGAGAGAGAGCAACTGAGCGTGGAAGATCATCTGCTCCAAAATCTTCTGCTCCTCCTCCTCGTCAACTGTCACCATCTAAAGATGAGCCCATGCAACTTGGCCGTTCCCGTTTAACTCCTGCTGAGCGCCGAAGACGTCTCTCCGAGTTTCTCTGTCTCTATTGTGCAGCTCCGTCTCACACCATTAATGCCTGTCCCAAACGTCCGGGAAACTCCAAATCCTAGCTCGCCAAGGAGAGGGACGGCTAGGAGTAATGATCTCCTCTCCATCTCCTCAAGATTGTAATCTCCCAGTCTCGCTTCAAGTTGCTCAACGTTATCGGAACGTCATTGCCCTCCTTGATTCCGGAGCAGCTGGGAACTTTATTACCGAAGCCTATGTTAAACGGTGGTCCCTACCCACCGAGAGACTTCCTTCGTCCATTTCTTTAACTGCCGTGGATGGCAGCAAAATTTTTGATGCAGTTATTTCTTTAAGGACTCTACCAGTTCGTCTGAGAGTGGGAGTTCTTCATTCCGAACTTATTTCTTTTTTAGTGATTCCAAGAGCCACACATCCTGTGGTCCTGGGCCTTCCATGGCTCCGTCTTCACAATCCTACAATTGATTGGACGACTACGCAAATCCTGGCATGGGGTTCCTCCTGTGCTGAGACATGTTTGTTTAAAGTATTGCCTGTCTGTTCTTCCTCCCCCAGGTCGTCTGATGTTCCACCTCCTCCATATCAAGATTTCACGGATGTGTTCAGTAAAGCTTCTGCTGATATCCTTCCTCCTCATAGAGAATGGGACTGTCCGATTGATCTCGTTCCAGGGAAGGTTCCACCTCGAGGCCGAACTTATCCGTTGTCTCTGCCTGAGACGCATTCTATGGAGGAATATATTAAAGAGAACCTAGCAAAGGGGTTCATTCGACCTTCTTCTTCTCCAGCCGGCGCAGGCTTCTTTTTTGTAAAAAAGAAAGATGGTGGTCTGCGGCCGTGCATCGACTACAGAGGTTTGAACGACATTACCATCAAGAACCGTTATCCTTTACCCCTGATTACTGAGCTCTTTGACAGAGTTAGCGGAGCTACCATCTTTACAAAGCTGGACTTGCGAGGTGCATACAATCTCATCCGGATCCGTGAGGGTGACGAGTGGAAGACCGCCTTTAACACCCGTGACGGACATTATGAGTACCTCGTCATGCCCTTCGGATTGAGCAATGCTCCAGCTGTCTTCCAGCATTTTGTCAATGAGATCTTCAGAGACATTCTATACCGTCATGTCGTGGTCTATCTAGACGATATCCTCATTTTTGCCAACGATTTAGAGGAACATCGTTTTTGGGTTAAAGAGGTTCTGTCCCGTCTCCGTGTCAATCATCTCTATTGCAAATTAGAAAAATGCGTCTTTGAAGTCAAGTCCATTCCGTTTCTAGGGTACATTGTGTCCGGTTCCGGACTAGAGATGGATCCTGAGAAACTACAAGCAATCCAAAATTGGCCGGTACCCTTAACCCTCAAAGGGGTCCAGAGGTTCTTAGGGTTCGCCAACTATTACCGAAAGTTTATACGAGACTTTTCCACCATTGTGGCGCCTATTACTGCTTTCACTAAGAAGGGTGCTAACCCGTCCAAGTGGTCTGAAGAAGCCATGCAAGCATTTCATCTTTTAAAACAAAGGTTCATCTCTGCGCCTGTTCTGAAACAGCCTGACATCGACTCTCCTTTCATCTTAGAGGTGGATGCCTCCTCCGTTGGAGTAGGAGCGGTGTTATCTCAGAGGGCTAAAGATGGCCATTTACACCCTTGCAGTTTCTTCTCCCGGAAGTTCTCCCCAGCTGAGCGCAACTATGCCATTGGCGACCAGGAGTTGCTAGCCATCAAGCTCGCTCTAGAAGAGTGGAGGTATCTGTTGGAGGGAGCTTCTCATTCAATCACCATACTTACAGACCACAAGAACCTTTTATACCTGAAGGGCGCACAATGTCTCAACCCTCGTCAGGCCAGAGGGGCACTTTTCTTTTCCAGGTTCGACTTTAAACTCCAGTTCTGTCCGGGCTCTCAGAATCGCAAGGCCGATGCCCTTTCCCGCTCATGGGAGCAAGAAAATGAGTCAGAGTCTTCAGACAAGCATCCTATTATAAATCCGTTGGCATTCTCCACGGTAGGGATGGACTCTACGCCCCCATCAGGGAAAAGTTTTGTGAAGCCGATGCTAAGGAAGAAGCTCATGCATTGGGCCCATGCTTCCCGTTTTGCCGGACATACAGGTATCCAAAAAACCCTGGAGTTTATCTCTAGGTCCTATTGGTGGCCAACTCTGAAAAAGGACGTCTTGGAGTTTATTGCATCTTGCCCAAAGTGTGCCCAACATAAAGTATCCCGCCAGTCGCCTGCGGGGCAACTGGTTCCACTATCCGTTCCCCGTCGACCATGGACCCACTTGTCGATGGATTTCATTACAGACTTACCCATGTGCAACAAGTTCAATACCATCTGGGTGGTAGTTGACCGGTTCACCAAGATGGCACACTTCATTCCTCTCACCGGTCTTCCGTCAGCTTCCAAGTTGGCTCAAGTATTCATACAAGAGATCTTCCGACTCCACGGTCTTCCTGAAGAAATTATCTCAGATCGAGGAGTTCAATTCACAGCCAAATTCTGGCGAAGTTTATGTCAAGTCCTCCAAGTCAAGCTAAAGTTTTCCACGGCTTACCATCCTCAGACCAATGGTCAAACCGAGAGGGTGAATCAGGACTTGGAGGCCTTCCTCCGCATCTATGTGTCCTCCTCTCAAGATGACTGGGTTCAATTACTTCCCTGGGCCGAGTTCTGTCATAACAACCAGTATCATTCTTCATCTGCTTCAACACCATTCTTCACTAACTTTGGATTCCACCCTAAAGTCCCTGAGTTCCAACCGCTTCCAGCAACTTCTGTTCCCGCAGTGGATATCACCTTGCATCAGTTTGCCAATATCTGGAAGAGCGTACGATCAGCTCTGCTCAAGGCATCGTTCAGGTACAAGAAGTTTGCGGATAAGAAGCGTCGAGCAGTTCCTGCTCTCAAGGTGGGTGATCGGGTATGGTTATCCACAAAGAATTTGAGGTTAAGAGTTCCCAGTATGAAGTTTGCACCTCGCTATATCGGTCCTTTCAAGATTGAACAAGTCATCAATCCTGTTGCTTACAGACTCCAGTTGCCTCCCTTCTTAAAAATACCCAGGACATTCCATGTTTCCCTGTTGAAACCGCTGATCTTGAATCGGTTCCATTCCTCACTTCCTCCAACTCCGAAAGTCCAAACTCAACGAGGCGTTGAGTATGAAGTGGCCAAGATCCTGGACTCACGTCACCGTTACGGTCAACTACAATATCTTATTGACTGGAAGGGTTATGGTCCTGAGGAACGTTCATGGACCAATGCTTCTGATGTCCATGCTCCTGCCTTGGTCCGGAGATTCCATTCCAAGTTTCCTCAAAAGCCAAAGAAGTGTCCTGGGGCCACTCCTAAAGGGGGGGGGGGGGGTGCTGTCACGATCCGGGTATCTGGACGCCATTTCTTACCCATCAGATGCCTCCTAAGGCTGGCTCAGCGCTCCAGGACCGGATCCCATCTGTTATCCTGATGTGTACATTCCTGTATCCTCTCCTGTCACTCTGGGACGCTGTCACAGTAAACGCCATATTACACCTGGCATGGCGTCTCCTGCGGCCGCCGTCCCTGAACTTCTGCATGCAGAGTGTCTGAGTGGCGATTACGTCAGCCGCGGCCTCCGCTGTGTCCGCGTGGTTGGATGTGCATCTGTCAGCCTGGCGCCTCCTGTCTCTGGTGGCCGGCGCCGCCATTACTGTTTTCATTACCACATGGATTACAAACCAAACTTCCCTCCAAGTGTCTGCATGGGCGCAGCCATCTTGGATTCTGTCAGCTAATCATTTCCACCAATCTGTTCTCAGTATTGATAATCTGCATAATTGCCTAGCCAATCCCTCCCTTGCTGCAGGTATAAATACACTGTGCCTGAGCAAGGAAGGCGTCAGTGCTTTGGTTGTCAAACCTAGTTCCTGTTTGTCTCTCTCCTGTGATTGTCTTCCAGGTTCCAGCTCCTGTCTCAAGACTTCCACCATAGAGACCCGCACCAGCATTCCACCTGCGGTGTAGCCTGACTCTCCAATCCATTGTGGATTCATCTGTTTCCAGCTACAACATTACCTGCTTCCAGCTCAGCTTCCAGCAGAGTACAGCTTCCCTTAAAGGGCCGGTGTCCTTTCTACACTTTACCACTCTCCACCGGTATTATTATTTCTCCGCTCTCAAGTTCTACATTTCAGTTCATATTTCATCGCTCCCAAGTTCATTTATTATTTAACTGGTTCCAGCCAGTATCCACTCCGTGCTAACAACAGTCTGGTTCCAGCCAGTATCCACAGCAGCTGTTTTATCTTCAGCAACCCAGCTTTTCCTGGAACACCAGCTGGCACAATCCTGGGTTATCTCCATTGCTACAGTCGGGCCTGGTAAGGACTTTCCATCTAGAAGATCATAAGAACTATCTCACACTACCAGTGCCCTGTGGCTCCTGCCATCCTGTAGTACCCAGGAACTGTATTTATTCTTTGCTGACTTTTACGTTTTCTTTTACTGCTGCTGTGTTGCGGAGTTGTCATAATAAACATCATTGACTTTTATTCAAGTTGTCGTGGTCACGCCTTCGGGCAGTTATTATTCATGTTACTTACATGTCCAGGGGTCTGATACAACCTCCCAGGTTCCGGTACATCTCAGCCCCTACAACTGAGGCTGCCTCCCGTCAGCTCAGGCCCTCAGTTGTGACAAGCCTCTAATAAGATGGTGGCCATTGGATGCAGAAACTGCAGGGAACATGTTGGCAAGGTGGCGGTGTCTGGCTGGATGCAGTCAGAAGAGAAACCCAGCTGAGCCTGCAGCTATAGAAATCGGCAAGGGATGCCGAACAAGTCCATGAGACCACCAGAGAAGCCTCCTCTCCCAGTGAGTGACACCCTTGCAGCATCTGACATGATTGTACTGTGTTTCTCTGTTCAATTTTTCCTCTTGGACATAATGGGCATTATTGTGCATGTCATAAAGTGTTAGACTGGACATTACTGTGTTTGGCTTAATAGACATGATATAATGGGCATTACTGTATGTGGGAAAATGGGCATTACGGTGTGTGGCATAATGAGCATTATTGTGTGTGGCATAGTGTGTTATAATGGGAGTTACTGTGCATGGCATAGTGTTATAATGGGCATTACTGTGTGACATATTGGGCATTACTGTGTGTGGCACAATGGGGGGCCCCCAAACCAGTATCTTGCCTAGGGCCCCGTGAAGTCCAAGGACCTCATTCAGAAATGGATAAAGATTGTTGCATCTGCAGCAAGATATGCATGTGTGGCGCTTCCTCACGACGCATCTACAATTTAATTGTGAACACATCGATTTGTGGTTGACCACTGCCTTCCCAGCCTGGATGCGCTAGCAGGCAATCCGGTGCCATTTTCTTTTTTTTTTGAGAGGCTGCATAAACGTTATTTAGCCGCCACAAAAACACTGCCAACACGCCCCTGCAATGCTGTGTCACCACCTACCTGACACATACCTCCCAACATGACCCTCTCAAGGAGGGACAAACTGCTCTGCTCTTGGACTATTCTCTTAATATGATTGCCGGCACCTGTTTGAACGGGTGGTCTTCAGTATGCCGACTGACGGGATCCCGGCGCCGGTATCCCAACAGCCGGCATACCGACACTTATTCTCCCTCGTGGGGGTCCACGACCCCCCTGGAGGGAGAATAAAATAGCGTACCACCGTGCCCGTAGCGTGGCAAGCGCAACGAGCCCGCAAGGGGCTCATTTGCGCTCACCACACTGTCGGGAAGCCGGCGGTCGGGCTCCCGGCGCCGGTATGCTGGTCGCTGGGAGCCCGACCGCCGGCATACCATACTGAACCCGTTTGAACAGGTTAATGATTAAGAAAGGTGTTTCACCACAGGTGATGGCAATCATAAATTAAGAGAGAAATCCAGTAGCAGAGCATTCATGTTCATGTTGGGAGGTATGCCCAACGGCCATCGCTTTCAATCACAGTGCAGCCGCAAAGTGTAGGGTCAAGCACTGCTGCCGTTTTTCGCAGCGATCAGGTCACTACTGCGCATGCATATGCACCGCAATGCATAGGCGCTTCGTACGGGTACAAAGTGGATCGTTGCTGAGCGATGGATTTAACGAAGATTCCATTCTCACAGCCGATCGCAAGGAGATTGACAGGAAGAAGGCGTTTATGGGAGTCAACTGACCGTTTTCTGGGAGTGTTTGGAAAAACGCAGGTGTGTCCAAGCGTTTGCAGGGCGGGTGTCTGACGTCAATTCCGGGACCAGACAGGCTGAAGTGATCGCAAGGGCTGAGCAAGTTCAGACCTACTCAGAAACTGTACAAAATGTTTTTGCATTGCTCAGCTGTACAGGCGTTCGCACACTTGCAAAGCTAAAATACACTCCCCTATTGGCGGCTACTGACCGCAGCGCTGCAAAATGTAGCTAGCGCCCGATCAACTCGGAATGACTCCCTAAGAGCAGACCCTTGGAAGCATAGCTGCTTCTAGGTCTGAATGACCCCCTAAATCCGGCTCAGTACCCGGTGGGTTCCCGACTCACTGCACAGATGCGCAGAGCCGCCAGAGATCATCAGGAATCTTCCTATGCAGAGAGATCACATACAGCGTCCCATCCGACCCTCGCAACAGCCGGGGATCGAACGCAACGGCACCTACTGACCGTGCGCACTCACAGGGAGGAGAACAGAGAAAATAACAAAAGTTTTACCGCACCGGCTCCCTTTAACCGTATCTGGGGCTTGTAGTTCCCATTGAAGGATGGTGTCTCTCATCTCCTGCGTTTCTAAAGCGTATGCGAACTACATATCCCGGCAAGCCCTTCGGCTTCGGCCTGGGAACGAATGAGAAGCCGGTAGAGGGTCTTGGCTCTGCCCAATTAGCGAGCGAAGGGGAGTGGCCAGGCGCTGACAGTTAGAGAGGTCGGTGGGCGGGGCTGAGCGACTGTGGATGACGGCACGGCTCGGTGTGAGTGCGGGGAGGGGGGCAGGACTCAGGCTCCGGGAAGACGCGGACGCGGCTGAGGATCGCGCATCTCACTGTCTGTGTAACCTTGCGCTACAGGCCGGGCTCAGCCGCACCTGGGGACGGACATCTGGGATCGCCGAGAGAGCAGGTGGGGACCTGTGTGGAACAAAGCTGGGGACGAGCAGCGCCGGATGGTAATCCGGTGAGATGTGATGGTCACTGGCCCCGCTCTGCACGACGCGGCTCACGGTGGATGAACAAAAGGGAGGAGGCAGCGAGCGCCGGTGTCCCCGCTCCTCGCACCGACACATGTAAGCCCGATCCCGGGATGACCTCAGTCCGGCACATCCCAGGCAGCAGCCGTATGACCGGCCACTGCCTCCATGCCGCTCCGTTACCTGGGCACTCCGGCGGCGGCTGCCTCCCCTGTGTTGTCTCCCGTAGTGTCTTCCAGCCTGCGTTTGCGTCAGGTGTGAGCGGTGCTCAGCGCTGTGTACTCGGCTTGTTGTGCCGATTGTCTCTCGGTGCCCCCCCCCGGTAGCCAGCCCCATCACTCTCCCTTGTGCCTCCCCATCCGAGGCCTGCTGCAGCCTCTGTCCCTGTGCAGTCTCTCATGGCACTCTGCTCTGTACGTACACACAGTGCTGCTGCAGAACCTCCTGGCCACTGGCTGCTGTTGCTGGGGAGCTGCGGTGCCGGAACTCTGGGAGTACAGTGATTTCTCACCGTCTGTGGTGCTCTGTGTAGTGTATGTGCTGTAGTGGGGTGTGTGGCTGGTCACTGATGCATGGTGGCTGCTAGCTGCCTATTGTTCCGCGATCACACCGGCCAGTGCTCCCTATAGAGGGCTGAAGGCACAGAAGTAAGTTTCAGTGTATTCCCTTTGTGTACAGTAGGCTCCCAGGCTGCTGGGTGATGCGATGCATGATGCGCCCATAGTGATGTTTTTCTGTCCCCAGAAGTGATCAGAATGCAGTGTGCACCGGATTATTATATCATCCCCGTTATCAGGAGGCAGTGGAAAGTGTTACACCTGTATTGTACCCAGTAAGCGATTCTCCGCTGTATGTATGTATGCTCCGATGGCAGCGAGGGAGGGGGTGCATATGGTACAGTAGGACTGCAGAGCTGGAGCAGCGCAAAACATAACTGTTATGAATAGATGCGCTGCAAACATTGTCTGCCCATAGCCAGGGCTGGAGCCTGCACAGAGCAGAGTGACACGGCGGCTGCTGCTGCTACACAAGTGTAATCCACGAGTGTTTCCATCACGTTCTGTTCTTTTAGCATGGACGATATTCCTGTGGAACGTTGCGTCTCTGAGTAGCCATATACATCACTTTTGTTGTATTCTCTCCCCCTGCGTTTAACGATACATAACAGAAGTGATTTGATCCTCGGCTTGATTACACAGACGGCCCTGAAAAACAAGCCCTTGTTTGTTGTAAAATGGTCCTTTTTTATTTATTTATTTTATAAACATGGGTAGGAATGTCTCATGTTTGCATAGAAAAACCTATTTTATAATATGTTGGTTTAGAATTGAATTGGCTTTTAATGATTGTTTTTTTTTCCCCAGTGGAAAACATTTTTGTGTTGTATGATGTATGTATGATGTGTTTTATCACATTGCAGTTTATGGACAGCTTCTAGTCACAGGCTAAACCTCTTTATGCAGAGAGATACCTATAAGTCATACAAATATTCCAACTGCAATACCAAATGTGGCATGCAACACAATAATACTAATACATGCATCCTATTACCATGTGTTATTTCTAATTAATTAAGTTCCACAACATTTTATTAGTGTATGTTTCCTTTGTGTTATACATGGGAAAATAAAAATGAGCAAAGATCTTTAGCTTTTTTTGTTGTTTTTTTAGGCCACAGCTTAATAAGCAATGCAAGTAATTGGAGTTATCTGCTATTGTTATCTCCCAGTTAATGTTGACAAAGCCTGTATTGTTCAGTTTTTCTATGGAATTAATTTAAGCACATAATCAGGCCTACTAACTAAGGCCTCATTTGCACATTTAATACAAAATTGCATCTGAAACTTTGCATTATTTATTTAAGTGTATGGTGGCCATTGGATTAGCATGGTGTTTTTCATGCGTGCTACCACTCAGATTAAAACTAGTTTTCTTTGGAAAAGATAACTGCAAGACAAGTAGTCACTGTGGATTTTGATCTGTTGTTGTACCCTTTCAATTTGGTTATGGCTAAAACCAGTTTAGAGAGAGGACCTCTGACGTCACTAGGGGGAGGAGCAATGCCCAAACAGGGTACCCGAAATGTACCCTTGCGGGCCCGCCACGCTTCGGGTTCAGCGGCTCGCTACGCTTTGCTCGACACCGGGTTACTAAAGGGAGTAGTTAGCGGCGTGGATAGTAAAAGAACTATCCTGCTGGCCTAGCTCCTCCCCCTGACATCAGAGGGCCTTTCTCCAACTTGATTCTAGCATCTACCCTTTCAATATCCGCTTGAATCTAGTGAGTACATATATATTTTTTCCAATGTGCAAGTGCTTATAAATGTCCACAAATGTGTGTTTTGAATGAAACAATGATGCTTTCAATTCTAGATGATTAGTTTGAAAATTCTTTCTTGATAAAACCAAATCGTGTTATTTCATGTTTCCATAGTAAATTGGCCACATGCGCCACCATTATTTTGAGTGATTTATTTTCCCCAGGAAGGGATGAGCTCTCGGACTGTTTCTGTTGTTAATTAAAATCAAATAATGTTTCACTGAAAAATTCTACAAGTGTATATGTTTTAATCAGTTTCTGGCCACTGGCTCTGTATTATTTAGTATAAGTTTTATTCTTTATATGGTGCACAAGGGATCTACAGCAATCAAGAAAACAGTGACTTACAGTTTAAGACAGTAGGGGGTATCCCAATAGCTGCGATCATGGGTAAAGTTATCGCACCTATGGCCTGAAAAAATTGCTTATCATGGGTATGAGCGATCCCGTTTTTCGACCTATCCTATTAGAAAAATGCAAAATCGGCTTACTTGCAATATGTCAACAAGAGAAAAGTACTGGTAAAAATGGGGAAATTGGCCTGTCCCCCCCCACCCCCCCCCCCAAAAAAAAATGCCGAAGTGACATAGGATAACAATATAGAAGTATAATAGGGCATAATAAAAGTTTTAGGGTCTTAAAATGTTTTAAATAGCTACAATATGTATTTTTTTTAAAATACTTAAAACATGATAAAATGATAGCTTTTTTTGGGTAAAATGCTTTCAATTTAATTTGGAGTGCATGAAAATGAGTATAAGTATATATTTAGGTCAGTTAAAGACACATTTAAAAACCTTGCAAAAACTCCTCTACCTGCAAGCCTAAAAACACTTGTCCCACTCATAAAGCACCCTGTATACCTGTCCTATACCTTGTATCCCAATTTCCATCACTCTGCACTTTCAACTGACCTCTTATTATTGGCTAATTAAAAACTTCAAAGTGCCTAATTAGTCATTACAATGGGGTTTTGAACAAAGTTCCAACATTTTTACCCCATAATAGCATTTTCCCCAACTTTTTTTTTTTACCTGCCTAGAATAGGTGAAGATATTTGTGATAAACCCTATGGAGAATTATCGCATGCGAATAATTGGATAGCTGCGATATTGTGGGTCATGCAAAAAAAGCTGTGTTTTTGAATTTCTTTTGCTGCAAAAACAGGTTATTGCGGCTAATTGGAAAGGACAAATACAGGGTATAAAAAACATAGCTGCATCAGTAGACAACACTAAAATAAGCATCAGGGTGGCAGAAAACCAAGGTAGTTGGTGCCTTTGAAGGGAGTATGGAGTAGAAGATAATTTAAGTAAGGGTTTAGGATGAGTACGGGAGGGAGTGTAAAGGGAGATAAGGTCAGAGATGTGAATGGGAGGAAGGTGGGTGAGGGCTTTGAGTGTGAGAAACTTGAATTGGGTTCTGAAGGAGAGCCAGTGAATGGTTTGTAAGAGAGTGGACACAGGAAGATGAGCCTGGCAGCAGCATTGAGGATAGATTGGAGTGGATAAAGGCATTTGTCAGGGATGCCAGAAGGAGAAGTACTCCAGTCTGGAGATAACCAGTGAGTGGAGAAGGGCAAGTTTATCGCCTGACGATCGCCCGCAGGGATCGCCAGCCCCAGTGCTTATTCCCGGCTGCCTTGTAGCGCCCTGGAATCGGCATAAGCTATTTCACAGCTAAGCCTGCCACCCCACCAATTGGAGTTCTTGGGGTTGGCTAAACTCCATAATTGTGTATGCTGATTCCTGGGCGACGTGCATGCTGCACGACTGTCCCCAGGGAATCAGGAGGTAGTATGCACGGAAATCTTCCGGGGTAGGCAGCGTTGTCAGCTCTTTCTAGCCTAGAAGATTTCCGTGCATACCATTGAAGCGATCAGTGCTGTTAAATAAATCTCCAATCAAATAGTGGGTGAAAGACACCTGTTATTACAGTAGAAGTTGTATCTCACCAGTGTCTTTGACTGTCATGCACAGTCATTGTTGTTGAGTCATGTTTTTCACTCTTCTACCCAAGTTTTATGAATTGAGCTCAATGTTTTTCTGCCTTTGGCAAATGGACTCCGTAGCAAAGTCTGCAGAGACTTCACTATGCACTTTTGGCTTAAACCTGACACACTGCAAAAAGTCTAAAGGTGCGTACAGACGAGACAATTTTTTTAAAGTGATATGGATGATTCCGAGGCATCGCAGCGACATATTGTTTAAAATCGTTCAGTGTGTACGCACTATGCGACTGCATACAGGTCCGATGGGCAACAACGCCGCTGAGGGCCATGCTACCGAATGCAGCAAGGCCCTCACCGTCGCTCCATTAGTGCCTGCATCGGCAAGAGTGTATGCACTTGCCGATGCCGGCCCCGCCGCTGGGTCCGTCGCCACCGATAAGGTGCTGGGTACACATCGTTTAGTGTACCCAGCTTCACTAGAGCTGTAACCTTGCGAAAGCATTGCCCAAAAATAACCCCTCTGTCCTGCACGTGGGTGTTTTGAAACACTGCTTACGTTTCCACAGTAGTGTGGCTTCAGTTTTGCAATTCCCTAGCTCTCTCCCTGCTGTATTAAGTTTCCCCTTACCAAATGTTGCCTGAAGCATTTCCCTAGTCCTCCTTTCACTCGCAGGCACACTGAGGTGTTTGGCAGGGTGCAACTGATTGAGTTTACCTCTGCCTGTGCATATGGCAGAGGTTTCCAAATGTGGTCCTCAAAGCACCCTAACAGTCCAGGTTTTAAGTATATCCATGGCTTAGCACAGATGGTTAAATCAAATTGACTGAGGTGTACTAATTAAGTAATCTGTTGTGATATTTCTGATTTTTCCAACTCCCTATTTCCCCTCTCTGACCACCACCTGCTCTCCTTTCACCAATCTCTCTGCATCTCTACCTCCTAAGGCTACCATCACTAAGCGTAACATTAAGGCTATTGACACCACATTCCTTTCCTCCCCGTTTGATTCACTTCTCTCTCCTATTCTCTCTCTCTCATGCCCTGAACAAGCCACTTCCATATACAATGCATCCCTTACTTCTGCTCTTGACTCTGTCGCTCCACCAACCACTATTCACCCTCGCAAATTAACACCTCAACCCTGGCACACCAAATGCACCAGATATCTGTAAAAATGCTCACGTACTGCTGAGCGAAACTGGAGAAAATCACGCTCTAAGGCAGACTACCTCCATTTCAAAGTTATCTTCGTATCCTTCAGTGCTGCCCTTTCTCTTGCTAAACAGTCATACTTCAAAAAACTCATCTCTTCCCAGTCTTCCAACCCCCGGCGCCTCTTTGCCACTCTCAACTTACTCCTCTTCCCACCTCGTCTTCCCTCCTCATTCTCTGCTCTTGACTTAGCCACTTATTTCACATCCAAAATTGACTCCATAGGTCAGGACGTCGCATCACACCAGACCATCAGCAACCAGCCTTCTTCCTTCCTTTACCACCCCTATCCATCCCTCTCACTCTGACATTTTTCTCCCATGCATCTGGTGAGGCAGTCATGGCCCTTATTCATTCCTCTCCCCTCCCCACTTGACCCTATCCCTTCCCAACTCCTCCGCTACCTTTCTTCTTCTGCCTGTTCCCATTTTTCCCACCTTCTCAATCTCTCCCTCTCATCAGGCACTGTCCCCTCTGCCTTCAAGCATGCACTTGTCTCTCCTATTCTTAAAAATCCTACCCTTGATCCAAACACTCTCTCCAACTACCGTCCCATCTCTCTTCTCCCTTTTGCCTCCAAACTCCTTGAGTGTATTGTCTTCAACCACCTTACTTCCTTTCCTCACATTCACTGCTTGACCCATTCCAGTGTGGCTTATGTCCTCTCCACTCCACTGAAACTGCCCTTACAAAAGTCTGCAATGACCTCCATGCTGCCAAATCTAAGGGCCACTACTCTTATTCTTGTTGATCTCTCTGCTGCTTTTGACACTGTGGACCACCCTCTCCTACTGCAAATCCTTCACTCCACTGGTCTGCGTGATGCTGCCCTCTCTTGGCTGTTTTCCTACCTCTCTGACCGTTCATTCTCTGTCTCCTCTCATGATTCCACCTACCCCTCACTTCTACTATCTGTAGGTGTACCCCAAGGCTCTGTCCTTGGTCCTCTTCTTTACCCTCTCTATATGTCCTCACTGGGTAAGCTCATTAGTTCTTTTGATTTACAATATCATTTCTATGCTAATGACACTCAAATCTATCTTTCCTCTCCGGACTTCTCCCCTGCTCTCCTCATTCTTATCTCCAACCGTCTCTCTGCTATCTCTGCTTGGATGTCCCAGCGCTTTCTTAAACTTAACATGTCTAGGACTGAACTGATTATCTTCCGCATGGAATACGGTCATTAGGTCGACAGCACTTAGGTTCACTGTCATTATGTCGTCTACTATTAGGCGACATGGTCAGTTTTTTTTCTTATTTCTCTATCGTCCTAGTGGATGCTGGGGTTCCTGAAAGGACCATGGGGAATAGCGGCTCCGCAGGAGACAGGGCACAAAAGTAAAGCTTTCCGATCAGGTGGTGTGCACTGGCTCCTCCCCCTATGACCCTCCTCCAAGCCAGCTAGATTTTTGTGCCCGGCCGAGAAGGGTGCAATCTAGGTGGCTCTCCTAAAGAGCTGCTTAGAGAAAGTTTAGCTTAGGTTTTTTATTTTACAGTGAGTCCTGCTGGCAACAGGATCACTGCAACGAGGGACTTAGGGGAGAAGAAGTGAACTCACCTGCGTGCAGGATGGATTGGCTTCTTGGCTACTGGACATCAGCTCCAGAGGGACGATCACAGGTACAGCCTGGATGGTCACCGGAGCCTCGCCGCCGGCCCCCTTGCAGATGCTGAAACATGAAGAGGTCCAGAATCGGCGGCAGAAGACTCCTCAGTCTTCTAAAGGTAGCGCACAGCACTGCAGCTGTACGCCATTTTCCTCTCAGCACACTTCACACGGCAGTCACTGAGGGTGCAGGGCGCTGGGAGGGGAGCGCCCTGGAAGGCAAATGAAAACCTATTTGGCTAAAAAATACCTCACATATAGCCTCCGGGGCTATATGGAGATATTTAACCCCTGCCAGAATACACTAAAGAGCGGGAGACGAGCCCGCCGGAAAAGGGGCGGGGCCTATCTCCTCAGCACACAGCGCCATTTTCCTTACACAGCTCCGCTGGTCAGGACGGCTCCCAGGTCTCTCCCCTGCACTGCACTACAGAAACAGGGTAAAACAGGAGAGGGGGGGCAAAATAGTGGCAAAAATTATATTATAAAAGCAGCTATACAGGGAGCACTTATTATAAGGCTATCCCTGTCATATATAGCGCTTTTGGTGTGTGCTGGCAAACTCTCCCTCTGTCTCCCCAAAGGGCTAGTGGGGTCCTGTCTTCGTTAAGAGCATTCCCTGTGTGTCTGCTGTGTGTCGGTACGTGTGTGTCGACATGTATGAGGACGATATTGGTGTGGAGGCGGAGCAATTGCCAAATATGGGGATGTCACCTCCTAGGGGGTCGACACCAGAATGGATGCCTTTATTTATGGAATTACGGGATAGTGTCAACACGCTAAAGCAGTCGTTTGACGACATGAGACGGCCGGACAATCAGTTAGTGCCTGTCCAGGCGCCTCAAACACCGTCAGGGGCTGTAAAACGCCCTTTGCCTCAGTCGGTCGACACAGACCCAGACACAGGCACTGATTCCAGTGGCGACGGTGACGAATCAACCGTATTTTCCAGTAGGGCCACACGTTATATGATTTTGGCAATGAAGGAGGCGTTACATTTAGCTGATACTACAGGTACCACTAAACAGGGTATTATGTGGGGTGTGAAAAAACTACCTATAGTTTTTCCTGAATCAGAAGAACTAAATGATGTATGTGATGAAGCGTGGGTTGCCCCCGATAAAAAGATGCTAATTTCAAAGAAGTTATTAGCTTTATACCCTTTTCCGTCAGAGGTTAGGGCGCGCTGGGAAACACCTCCTAGGGTGGATAAGGCGCTCACACGCTTATCTAAACAAGTGGCGTTACCCTCTCCTGAGACGGCCGCACTTAAAGATCCAACAGATAGGAGGATGGAAAATATCCAAAAAAGTATATACACACATACAGGTGTTATACTACGACCAGCTATAGCGTCAGCCTGGATGTGCAGTGCTGGAGTAGTTTGGTCAGAGTCCCTGATTGAAAATATTGATACCCTGGATAGGGACAATGTTTTACTGTCTTTAGAGCAAATAAAGGATGCATTTCTTTATATGCGTGATGCACAGAGGGATATCTGCACACTGGCATCACGGGTAAGTGCTATGTCCATTTCGGCCAGAAGAAGTTTATGGACGCGACAGTGGTCAGGCGATACGGACTCAAAACGGCATATGGAAGTTTTGCCGTATAAAGGGGAGGAGTTATTTGGAGTCGGTCTATCAGATTTGGTGGCCACGGCTACAGCCGGGAAATCCACCTTTTTACCTCAAGCTACTCCCCAACAGAAAAAGACACCGACTTTTCAACCGCAGCCCTTTCGTTCCTTTAAAAACAAGAGAGCAAAGGGATATTCATATCTGCCACGAGGCAGAGGAAGGGGGAAGAGACACCAACAGGCAGCTCCTTCCCAGGAACAGAAGCCCTCCCCCGCTACTACAAAAGCCTCAGCATGACGCTGGGGCTTCTCAAGCGGACTCGGGGGCGGTGGGCGGTCGTCTCAAGAATTTCAGCGCGCAGTGGGCTCACTCGCAGGTAGATCCCTGGATCCTGCAGATAATATCTCAGGGGTACAGGTTGGAACTAGAGACAGATCCGCCTCGCCGTTTCCTGAAGTCTGCTTTACCAACGTCCCCCTCCGAAAGGGAGACGGTTTTGGAAGCCATTCACAAGCTGTACTCTCAGCAGGTGATAGTCAAGGTACCTCTTCTACAACAGGGAAAGGGGTATTATTCCACTCTATTTGTGGTACCGAAGCCGGACGGCTCGGTAAGACCTATTCTAAATCTGAAGTCCTTGAACCTGTACATAAAGAAGTTCAAGTTCAAAATGGAGTCACTCAGAGCAGTGATAGCGAACCTGGAAGAAGGGGACTTTATGGTGTCCTTGGACATCAAGGATGCGTACCTCCACGTTCCAATTTACCCCTCACACCAGGGGTACCTCAGGTTCGTTGTACAAAACTGTCACTATCAGTTTCAGACGCTGCCGTTCGGATTGTCCACGGCACCTCGGGTCTTTACAAAGGTGATGGCCGAGATGATGATTCTTCTTCGAAGAAAAGGCGTATTAATTATCCCATACTTGGACGATCTCCTAATAAGGGCAAGGTCCAGAGAACAGCTAGAGAGGGGATTAGCACTGTCTCAAGAAGTGCTAAAACAGCACGGCTGGATTCTGAATATTCCAAAATCCCAGTTAATGCCGACAACTCGTCTGCTGTTCCTAGGGATGATTCTGGACACGGTTCAGAAAAAGGTTTTTCTCCCGGAGGAAAAAGCCAAGGAGTTGTCCGAGCTTGTCAGGAACCTCCTAAAACCAGGAAAGGTGTCTGTACATCAATGCACAAGAGTCCTGGGAAAAATGGTGGCTTCTTACGAAGCAATTCCATTCGGCAGATTCCATGCACGAATTTTCCAGAGGGATCTGTTAGACAAATGGTCAGGGTCGCATCTTCAGATGCACCAGCGGATAACCCTGTCTCCAAGGACAAGGGTATCTCTTCTGTGGTGGTTGCAGAGTGCTCATCTATTGGAGGGCCGCAGATTCGGCATACAGGATTGGATCCTGGTGACCACGGACGCCAGCCTGAGAGGCTGGGGAGCAGTCACACAAGGAAGAAACTTCCAGGGAGTGTGGACGAGCCTGGAAACGTCTCTTCACATAAACATTCTGGAACTAAGAGCAATCTACAATGCTCTAAGCCAGGCAGAACCTCTGCTTCAAGGAAAACCGGTGTTGATCCAGTCGGACAACATCACGGCAGTCGCCCATGTAAACAGACAGGGCGGCACAAGAAGCAGGAGTGCAATGGCAGAAGCTGCAAGGATTCTTCGCTGGGCAGAGAATCATGTGATAGCACTGTCAGCAGTGTTCATCCCGGGAGTGGACAACTGGGAAGCAGACTTCCTCAGCAGACACGACCTTCACCCGGGAGAGTGGGGACTTCATCCGGAAGTCTTCCACATGCTGGTAACCCGTTGGGAAAGACCAATGGTGGACATGATGGCGTCTCGCCTCAACAAAAAACTGGACAGGTATTGCGCCAGGTCAAGAGATCCGCAGGCAATAGCTGTGGACGCGCTGGTAACGCCTTGGGTGTACCAGTCGGTGTATGTGTTTCCTCCTCTGCCTCTCATACCAAAAGTATTGAGAATTATACGGCAAAGAGGCGTAAGAACGATACTAGTGGTTCCGGATTGGCCAAGAAGGACTTGGTACCCGGAACTTCAAGAGATGATCACGGAAGATCCGTGGCCTCTACCTCTAAGGAGGGACTTGCTTCAGCAGGGTCCCTGTCTGTTTCAAGACTTACCGCGGCTGCGTTTGACGGCATGGCGGTTGAACGCCGGATCCTAAAGGAAAAAGGCATGCCGGAAGAAGTCATTCCTACTTTGATTAAAGCAAGGAAGGAAGTAACCGTGCAACACTATCACCGCATTTGGCGAAGATATGTTGCGTGGTGCGAGGATCGGAGTGCTCCGACGGAGGAATTTCAACTGGGTCGATTCCTACATTTCCTGCAATCAGGATTGTCTATGGGTCTCAAATTGGGATCTATTAAGGTTCAAATTTCGGCCCTGTCGATTTTCTTTCAAAAAGAATTGGCTTCAGTTCCTGAAGTCCAGACTTTTGTTAAGGGAGTGCTGCATATACAGCCTCCTGTGGTGCCTCCAGTGGCACCGTGGGATCTCAATGTGGTTTTGGAATTTCTAAAATCTCATTGGTTTGAACCACTAAAAAAGGTGGATTTAAAATATCTCACATGGAAAGTGACCATGTTACTAGCCCTGGCTTCGGCCAGGAGAGTGTCAGAACTGGCAGCTTTATCTTACAAAAGCCCATATCTGATTTTCCATTCGGACAGGGCAGAACTGCGGACTCGTCCGCATTTTCTCCCTAAGGTGGTGTCAGCATTTCATCTGAACCAGCCTATTGTAGTGCCTGCGGCTACAAGTGACTTGGAGGACTCCAAGTTACTGGACGTTGTCAGAGCATTAAAAATATATATTGCAAGGACAGCTGGAGTCAGAAAATCTGACTCGTTGTTTATATTGTATGCACCCAACAAGATGGGTGCTCCTGCGTCTAAGCAGACGATTGCTCGTTGGATCTGTAGCACAATCCAACTTGCACATTCTGTGGCAGGCCTGCCACAGCCTAAATCTGTAAAGGCCCACTCCACAAGGAAGGTGGGCTCATCTTGGGCGGCTGCCCGAGGGGTCTCGGCATTACAACTTTGCCGAGCAGCTACGTGGTCAGGGGAGAACACGTTTGTAAAATTTTACAAATTTGATACTCTGGCTAAGGAGGACCTGGAGTTCTCTCATTCGGTGCTGCAGAGTCATCCGCACTCTCCCGCCCGTTTGGGAGCTTTGGTATAATCCCCATGGTCCTTTCAGGAACCCCAGCATCCACTAGGACGATAGAGAAAATAAGAATTTACTTACCGATAATTCTATTTCTCGGAGTCCGTAGTGGATGCTGGGCGCCCATCCAAGTGCGGATTATCTGCAATAATTGTACATAGTTATTGTTAACTAATTCGGGTTATTGTTTAGGAAGCCATCTTTCAGAGGCTCCTCTGTTATCATACTGTTAACTGGGTTTGATCACAAGTTGTACGGTGTGATTGGTGTGGCTGGTATGAGTCTTACCCGGGATTCAAAATTCCTCCCTTATTGTGTACGCTCGTCCGGGCACAGTACCTAACTGGCTTGGAGGAGGGTCATAGGGGGAGGAGCCAGTGCACACCACCTGATCGGAAAGCTTTACTTTTGTGCCCTGTCTCCTGCGGAGCCGCTATTCCCCATGGTCCTTTCAGGAACCCCAGCATCCACTACGGACTCCGAGAAATAGAATTATCGGTAAGTAAATTCTTATTTTTTATTTTTTTCATTTTTTTTAAAACTTTTTTAATTCTTTACGAACTATGTGGACTACAGTTGGGAACGGTAACCTTGCCCTTTGTTTGCCTTTCGAGGTTACACGGTGCACTAATTGGGGTTCGCCGTCACTTTACGAAGAAAACTACACCAAAAACAGTAAAAAACAACAACTCATGCCGACCTCTTTCCATGTCGACCTAGTACATGTTGACCAATATTGGTCGACCTAATGACCCATACCCCTCCCGCATAACCTCACCTCCCTCAATCTCATTATCTATTGATGGCACTACTATCTCCTCTAGTCCCCAAGTGCGCTGTCTTTGAATAATCCTTGACTTCTCCCTCAAACCACACATTCAGCACCTCTCACAAACCTGCCATTTTCATCTAAAAAAATATTTCCAGGATCAGACCATTTCTCACACAGGATGCTACTAAGCACCTTTGCCAGAAATTACAACCTCAAATCTTTTTGAAAATGTTGCCACAAGCTCGGCACACCTTTCTTTGGACATTCCTTTGCAGCACCTCTCAAGCTCCATCAGGTTGGATGGAAAGCATCAGTGCACAGCCATTTTCAGATCTCTCCAGAGCTGTTCAATCGGATTCAAGTCTGGGCCACTCAAGGACATTCACAGAGTTATCCTGAAGCCACTCCTTGATATCTTGGCTGCGTGCTTAGGGTCGTTGTCCTGCTGAAAGATGAGCAGTCACCACAGTCTGAGGTCAAGAGCACTCTGGAGCAGGTTTTCATCCAGGATGTCTCTGTCCATTGCTGCATTCATCTTTCCCTCTATCCTGACTAGTCTCCCAGTTCCTGCCACTGAAAAACATCCCCACAGCGTGATGCTGCCACCACTATGCTTTACTGTAAGGATGGTTTTGGCCTGGTGATGAGCGGTGCCTGGCTTCCTCCAAACATGACTGACGCCTGGCATTCACGCCAAAGAGTTACATTTTTGTCTCATTAGACCAGAGAATTTTGTTTCTCATGGTCTGAGAGTCCTTCAGGTGCATTTTGGCAAACTCCAGGCAGGCTGCCATGTGCTTTTTACTAAGAAGTGGCTTCCGTCTGGCCACTCTACCATGCAGGCCTGATTGGTGGATTGCTGCAGAAATGGTTGTCCTTCTGGAAGGTTCTCCTCTCTCCACAGAGGAATGCTGTAGCTCTGACAGAGTGACCATCGGGTTCTTGGTAACCTCCCTGACTAGGACCCTTCTCCCCCGATCGCTCAGTTTAGACGTCCGGCCACCTCTAGGAAGAGTCCTGGTGGTTACAAACTTCTTCCATGTACGGATGATGGAGGCCACTGTGCTCATTTGGACTTTCAAAGCAGCAGATATTTTTTTGTACCCTTCCCCACATTTGTTTTTTGAGACAATCCCGTTTCTGAGGACTACAGACAATTCCTTTGACTTCATGCTTGGTTTGTGCTCAGACACAGTCAAGTGTGGGACCTTATATAGACAGGTGTGTGCCTTTCCAAATCATGTCCAATCAACTGAATTTACCACAGGTGGACTCCAATTAAGCTTTAGGAACATCTCAAGGATGATGGAAACAGGATGCACCTCAGCTCAATTTTAATCTTCATGGCAAAGGCTGTGAATACTTATGTACATGTGATTTCTTAGTTTTTTTAAATTAAATTTGCAAAAATCTCAGAAGTTTTTTTTCACGTGATTATGGGGTATTGCGTGTAGAATCTCGAGGGAAAAAATTAATTTATTCCATTTTGGAATAAGGTTGTAACATAACAAAATGTGGATAAAGTTGAGTGCTGTAAATACTTTCCGGATGCACTGTATAGTGTTCATTCCAGCACCCTGCACCTAATCAGTGAGGAGGGCATATTTCAATTTTTAAGGGCAAGAATATTGCTACTATTAGATTTCATCTAATAGTAGCAGTGTTTTAGCATCCTACTTGGTGGCATGTAAAAATGTAACAATGTACATACAATGCATACAGATATGGTAGCACAGTGTAATAGGAGGTTTGGATGAGATGAGCTGTCTTGCAGTCTAAGCCACTATTTTTAATGTTCTCACACTCCCATTTTATCACACCAATTCTAAAGCATGATATCTGACCAAAGTTTTCTGTACCTCCATGTGAAGCCTTACTTTGGTAATGTCACTAGCATAGGCTAGTACAGAACTGGCCATAGCTGTAACATAGCTCCCTTCTCAGACATAAGTGACTAGCTGAATACCCGTGCTTCACTACGGAATTTAAAGTATTTCCATGCGTATAACTGTAATTTTGAATACTTCCTGATAAACTAATTAGATTTGCAACAGAACACGCTCCGCTTGCCGCTGCCAATCTTTTTCAGGCCACACCTCCGGGTGGGCCTTCCCTGGTCTGATGCTATCAAAAGGCTGGTGCTGAGGAGAATAATCCACCTCCTTCTGTGCCCGTCCCACCTTTGATGCTGCCCTGCTCAGTGCTGTAAATGCTGGGATGACAGGTGAAGCTCCGCCCGCTGTATGTGAAATATGTGAGGTTTCAGGGATAGGCCGACCCTAGGTCTCTTTGCTTAGCTTCACACTCTCCTTAGTGCTCCTCCTTTGAGGTAAAAAGGTAAAGATTTTCGCCCAACACCTAAGGTCAATGGGAGAGCTGTCGGTACCCTTTACATAACAGATAAGCAGTTGCTGATTATAAAGCTTTCCTTTAATGCATTTAAGAGTCAAATTATCTATCTCTCCTTTCCTCCTATTGCTCTCTGAGAGGGTCGGCAATGTTTAGGTCAAGTGACAGGTTAACCTCTGATAATTGAGACACTATCCTCTCCTGACTGGAAATAGGTTGGTAAAGTACTTATATCTGGAATCTATGTATATAATAGGCAAATACCACTGACTTCCTTGCTAGTGACCGTTTTACAGCAGTCCATTAATTAGATAGGGGAGCCACACTCGGTGATGTTTGACAGTGTTTAAGAGTGGCAGTTGATGTGGCTTCCCTATTTGAATAATAGAGTGCTCTGCAAAGTCCAGGAACAGAGCATTGTGTCCTCCCCCCTATGCGACTTGGTATCGCCGGCACCATGCATTCTTTATAGTCCCAGGGTGGGCTTTCTTAACTCTCCTCTGTGAGGGGGGGGGGGGGGGGGTGGGGGGGTGGTATTGTCTCTCCCCTCTTAACCCCTTCTTAGTGGGTTCCTGTGTCACAGGAGCAAGCTATTGTCCAAATTTCAAGTTCCTAGCCCTTATGGTTCAGAAGATTTTGTGATGAGTCAGTGGTATTTGCCTTTTTTATATCTATAAATGTAACAGTGCTTAATTGCAATGTTATACCTGAATCTGTACTTCTGGGTTAGGTCCCTACCCATTGCTGTTGGCAATCATGCTGTACTAATGTTTATTATAATTGGCAAAAGCATGTAAACAGCTGTGGGATTGGAAGTTTAAAATTATTTGTATCTAGTATCAGTGAAGTCACTTTTTGGGTAGCTGGCTTTATTTGTGGTTGATGACCCCTACAACAAGTACTGGTTGTGATCATGTTAGACATTTATGGTCTGATT
Organism: Pseudophryne corroboree; assembly: GCF_028390025.1. Taxonomy (NCBI): domain Eukaryota; kingdom Metazoa; phylum Chordata; class Amphibia; order Anura; family Myobatrachidae; genus Pseudophryne; species Pseudophryne corroboree. The sequence goes on from NC_086447.1 coordinate 601,006,895, forward strand.
CAGTTTCATGCGAGTTGACTGCAGATATGGCTGCATTGTACACTCAGAAATGAATGTGAAACTCTGTATTCTACATCGCCACTATGCATCCTCTTGTTATAGCAGCCATTATCATTATGAGCATGCATTTATACCAGTCCTGGTGTAAGAGATATGTCTAAAATCAGGTGGATCTCTGCATACACTCTCCTCTGAATAACGTACAATTCCACCTATACTTGCAGACACCCACTTGCTACCCAGTTACAGTCTACCACAGTTTCAGATGCATATGATTCTGATTGGCCTGTGTTCATTGGAAGTTTCATCTGCTTGGCTACGGAGCATGCACTGTGTGAAACATAGCAAGATCCATCAGTGAAATGTACTTGCGTGTGGCTCTGAATTGGCCCCTCAGTGTCAATGGTGTTATCTTAATCCCAATTGGTAGCCAATCTTCAAATGAGAAGAAATCGTTTTTTCAGCACAACAAGCTTGGCATCCATTTTGACTGGTCAAGCTGAGTATTTTAACAGCGTATAAATCATTGCCTTTCACTATTGTTTTCACATTCTCTGTGACATTCCTACTTCATTTTGACTTTTCTAAATCAAGTAAGAATTAATAGTATTCTTCCTAGACCAATCACACCGTCCAGTCAGTAGTTGTCTGAAGGATTTCAATTGAACTAATCATTGTCATAGGACAGCCTAGCTGGTGTGAAGGGGAGATTCCACACACTTGCACAATTTGTTTTTTTCCCCACCCGTGTTTTTTATGATTTTCAGGCACTCATGGACAATATATCTGTAACCTGCACTGCACAGAAACATATAAATTATATAAGAAGAAGAACCTCCATGCATTTAAATCTTTTTTTGTACAAAGCTAATATATTTATCATTATTGATACTGTGAAGAGAACGGGTAGCTGGTTTCATATTATTTATTATTATTATTAATATGGCGCCACAAGGGTTCAACAGCGCACAATTAAAGTACATGTGCACATAATCAAACAGGAAAACAGTGACTCATAGTTGAAGACAATATAGGACAAGTACAGGGTAACTAATTATAACTACATCAGTAGACGACACTGAGATAAGTATCAAGGTGGCCGAAAACTGCAGGGTTTGTGCAGTTGCGGAATATTAAAGTAAGAAAAAAATAAGCACACGAGGGAAGAGGGCCCTAGTCGTGAGAGCTTACATTCTAAAGGAGAGGGGCAGACAGATGGGGTAGACCGAGCTTGGAACAGAGGGTTAGGATGAGATTTGGCTGGGTTTGGTGAAGAAGTGGGTCTTAAAAGCCCGTTTGAAGTTTTGTAGAGAGGTGGAGAGTCTGAGGGGGGAGAGGTAGGGAATTCCAGAGTAAGGGAGCAGCACGTGAAAAATATTGGAGGTAGGAGTGGAAGTAAGTAATCAGAAGACAGTAGAGTCAGCGTGCGTTAGCAGAGCAAAGAGGACGGGTGGGAGAGTAAAGGGAGACATATAACCTAATGTTGAGTGTAAGGTAGTCATCGCATAAATCATAAACTGAATGAGGACAAATAAATGATTATTAAACGTGTATCACAGTGCCACGCATATTACAGATACTCTAGTGTACAGCTGGAGTTTCTATGCTCACTGCATGTTGTGAAGCAGTGTCCACAGTAATACCCAGACCATTTTGACCATACATGCTTCTATTTGATTATGAATCTTTTTCTGGCATTGCCGCAGTGCTTCCACAGTGGTCTCACTGCCTACGGCAACATATTTATGGAAGCCTGGGGCCATCCTGTGTCTTGCTGTAAGTACTGTGGCCAATGGAGGTGTTTCAAAGTGAGTACAGGTTGAGTATCCCTTATCCAAAACGCTTGGGACCAGAGGTATTTTGGATATCGGATTTTTCCGTATTTTGGAATAATTGCATACCATAATGAGATATCATGGCGATGGGACCCAAGTCTAAGCACAGAATGCATTTATGTTTCATATACACCTTATACACACAGCCTGAAGGTAATTTTAGCCAGTATTTTTAATAACTTTGTGCATTAAACAAAGTGTGTGTACATTCACACAATTTATTTATGTTTCATATACACCTTATACACACAGCCTGAAGGTCATTTAATACAATATTTTTTTAATAACGTTGTGTATTAAACAAAGTTTGAGTACATTGAGCCACAGAAAACAAGGATTTCTCTATCTCACTCTCACTCAAAAAAGTCCGTATTTCGGAATATTCCGTATTTCGGAATATTTGGATATGGGATACTCAACCTGTAGTACCCTAGTTTGCGTAGCATGTTTTAGATGAATTTACACTGCACATGCTCGGAAAGCATATACGCGTCACACGCATACACCCACACATATGAACACGCGTATGTGTAGACCAGCACACGTTTTGCACATATCCAACCTTACAACTAGAGGGTTGGAACAGTGTTGAGAATGGGTGTTCTTAGTATGGGTGTACTCGCACACAAGCGGCCTGTGAGTAAATATTTTACCCTGCTACAGTGCAGGTGCAAGCACACCCTGATGACTCGTAGTAAAGCAGTCGCATATTCGATCAATACATTTTATGCATATACATATGTGCAGAAATATGCTGATTTTTCCTTTCACTTTTCTTTTGAGCAATTTTAAACATTTTGTTACTAACTATGCATCAGCCAAAATGACATCCATTTAACACCTGCCACTCCACATGAGATATCTAAAGAAAACCAAACACACACAGGGGGCCATTCAATTGTTTTTGTGCGCCCGACCTCTCCTCTAAACGGGAGTCGAAATTCATTTTTTTTTTTTTTTTTTGGTTGCACTGACAATGATGTTTCCTAAAACATCTAGCTTTAATATGCCATGCACCGGTGTGAGTCGGCAGTTTCCATGCAATTCTGATATTGGGTGTCTTTTTTTTTTTATTTTTTATGAAAATGTGTCTTAATCGCGTCACTATGCGAATATAATGCAGAAGCTGATTAAAATTATATGCCGTATGCTTATATACTGTGTGTGACCATGGTTATATCTGCATATGAAATGCTACGTTGTCTTGTTTTCCTGGAAAACACTGCAGCATAGTATTTCATATGCAGATAAAGCTGCAGTTGCATGTGTATCATATCCGCATAGTGATGCGAATAAGGTGCATTTTCGGTAAAAACTTAACAAAAAAACGCCCAGTGTTAGTAAACGCGCTCACGACTAGGTTTGACTAGAAGGGCTGTTTAATGTGACTGCAGCAACGATGAGGAGAACACATCTGTAGAGTGGATTTAGCCGCGAATATCGTCTAATCTCATCTAAAGTCTTGGTTAGGGCGGCCAAACCACGAACTTTGCTCACAGAAGAAGTGTCTCCCCCATGGCTAACTGGCATCTAAACAGAGAAACAATTGAATTGCTCCGTTTTTGCACCGCCTAGTAGCCGCAGGTAAAGAAGTTAGACAAGGGTACATTACAGTATGTTTGTAAATGCTTCATTATGACATTCTAGAAACGTTGTACACTTGAACACTCCAGATGCCAAAAGAACCCCACCTAGTAGCCACCTTTTGGGCAGGCTAACACAAAGCCTTTACTGAATATACTTTGGGGTTTATGTTTCTAGCATTAAAAAGAGTGGAGGAGTGGACCATTTTGCCAATAGTAACCAATCGGCGTCTACATCTCATTTTATAGAATGTACTTGATAAATGCTACCTCACAGGTTGCTATGGGCAACTTCTCCACTGGTCCACTACGCCACTCTTTTCACTGTTTGATACTTCAACCCATGTACAGTATCTTAGATTTGCTCTTTGCGTAATGTAAAGTAACACTTGCTTTCAACTCGAGTTGTGACCTCACAAGCGTGCCTCGTTTGGTAATCCTATTTCTTATCTATTAACTTACTGAGGTCACCCTCTCTCTTTAGCCATAGCGTAAGGCCTCTGAACATTCACTCCAGGACTATAGCTGGAGTTTTATCAGCGGGTCCCATTGTAATGTCCATTTTCCTTAAGATGTGAAAAAATAACTTCTGAAGTTTGAGCTATGAGCCTAATGTGAAACAAAGTAATAATATGGCTTGCACTATTCATAATAAAAAAATAAAAAAAAAGTTCCAATCCCCTCTTTATATATGCATTATCCTGGCCTTATCGTTATTTGAGTGAATCATTTTGTGACTCATCAAAGGACATCAACTTGCTTTAAGGGCCTTAGTCTGAGTTTATTAATGCAGTTTTCTCTGACGTCCTAGTGGATGCTGGGGACTCCGTAAGGACCATGGGGAATAGACGGCTCCGCAGGAGACTGGGCACATCTAAAGAAAGATTTAGGTCTATCTGGTGTGCACTGGCTCCTCCCCCCATGACCCTCCTCCAAGCCTCAGTTAGATTTCTGTGCCCGGCCGAGCTGGATGCACACTAGGGGCTCTCCTGAGCTCCTAGAAAGAAAGTATAGTTTAGGTTTTTTATTTTACAGTGAGACCTGCTGGCCCCAAAGGGCTTTGTGGGGTCCTGTCCTCTGTCAGAGCATTCCCTGTGTGTGTGCTGTGTCGGTACCGCTGTGTCGACATGTATGATGAGGAAAATGATGTGGAGGCAGAGCAAATGCCTGTAAATGTGTTGTCACCCCATGAGGTGTCGACACCTGTATGGATGGACTTATGGAAGGAATTACGTGACCGTGTCAGCTCCTTACATAAAAGGTTTGATGACATAGGACAGCCGGCTACTCAGCTTGTGACTGTTCCAGCGTCTCAAATGTCATCAGGGGCTTTAAAACGGCCGCTACCTCAGATGGCAGACACAGATGTCGACACGGATACCGACTCCAGTGTCGACGACGATGAGACTAGTGTACCCTCCAATAGGTCCACCCGTTACATGATTGAGGCAATGAAAAATGTATTACACATTTCTGATAGTACCCCAGGTACCACAAAAAAAGGGTATTATGTTCGGTGAGAAAAAACTACCAGTAGTTTTTCCTGCATCTGAGGAATTAAATGAGGTGTGTGAGGAAGCCTGGACTTCCCCCGTATAGAAATTGATAATTTCTAAACGGTTATTGGCAGCGTACCCTTTCCCGCCAGAGGATAGGTTACGTTGGGAAACGTCCCCTAGGGTAGATAAAGCGCTTACACGTTTATCAAAACAGGTGGCACTACCGTCTCCGGATACAGCCGCCCTAAAGGATCCTGCTGATAGAAAGCAGGAGGCTACCCTAAAAGCTATATATACACACACGGGCATTATATTGCGACCAGCGATTGCATCAGCATGGATGTGCAGTGCTGCTGCTGCGTGGTCAGATTCCCTGTCGGATAATATTGATACCCTGGATAGGGACACTATTTTGCTGACAGTAGAGCATATGAAGGACGCTGTCTTATACATGCGTGATGCACAGAGGGATATTTGCCGGCTGGCATAAAAAATAAGCGCAATGTCCATTGCCGCCAGAAGGGGGTTATGGACTCGGCAGTGGTCAGGTGATGCCGATTCAAAAAGGCACATGGAAGTTTTGCCTTATAAGGGGGTGGAACTGTTTGGGGATGGTCTTTCAGACCTCGTTTCCACAGCTACGGCTGGGAAATCGACATTTTTGCCACAGGCTACCCCACAGAAAAAGAAGGCACCGTATTATCAAGGAATCGCTCAGGGCGGTTATTGCGAGCCTGGACGAGGGGGATTACAGGGTCTCCCTGGACATCAAGGATGCGTACCTGCATGTCCCCATTTACCCTCCTCACCAGGAGTACCTCAGATTTGTGGTACAGGACTGTCACTATCAGTTCCAGACGCTGCCGTTTGGGTTATCCACGGCACCGAGGGTCTTTACCAAGGTAATGGCCGAAATGATGAGTTTTAATTATCCCATACTTGGACGATCTCCTGATAAAGGCGAGGTCCAAGGAACAGTTGGTAGTGGGGGTAGCACTTTCTCGGGAAGTGCTACAACAGCACGGCTGGATTCTCAATATTCCAAAGTCACAGCTGGTCCCGACGACACGTCTTCTGTTCCTGGGAATGATTCTGGACACAGACCAGAAAAAAGTGTTTCTTCCAGTGGAAAAAGCAGAGGAGTTGTCATCTCTAGTCAGAGACCTCCTAAAACCGGGACAGGTGTCGGTACATCAATGCACACGAGTCCTGGGAAAAATGGTAGCTTCGTACGAAGCGATTTCCATTTGGAAGGTTCCACGCAAGGACTTTCCAGTGGGACCTGTTGGACAAATGGTCCAGGTCCCATCTCCAGATGCAACAGCGGATAACCCTGTCGGCAAGGACCGGGGTGTCGCTGCTGTGGTGGCTGCAGAGGGCTCATCTACTAGAGGGCCGCAGATTCGGAATACAGGACTGGGTCCTGGTGACCACGGATGCCAGCCTTCGGGGCTGGGGCGCAGTCACACAGGGAAGAAATTTCCAAGGACTGTGGTCAAATCAGGAAATTTCGCTTCACATAAATATTCTAGAACTAAGGGCCATTTACAATGCCCTAAGCCAAGCAAGGCCCCTGCTTCAGAACCAGCTGGTACTGATCCAATCAGACAACATCACGGCGGTCGCCCATGTAAACAGACAGGGCGGCACAAGAAGCAGGAGGGCAATGGCAGAAGCCACAAGGATTCTCCGATGGGCGGAAAATCATGTGTTAGCACTGACAGCAGTGTTCATTCCGGGAGTGGACAACTGGGAAGCAGACTTCCTCAGCAGGCACGACCTCCACCCGGGAGAATGGGGACTTCATCCAGAAGTCTTTCAAATGCTGGTAAACCGGTGGGAAAGACCACAGGTGGACATGATGGCGTCCCGCCTCAACAAAAAGCTAAAAAGATATAGCGCCAGGTCAAGGGACCCTCAGGCGATCGCTGTGGACGCTCTAGTAACACCGTGGGTGTACCAGTCGGTTTATGTGTTTCCTCCTCTGCCTCTCATTCCCAAGGTACTGAGAAAAGGGCATTCCGGAGGAAGTCATCCCTACCCTGATCAAAGCCAGGAAGGATGTCACTGCAAAACATTATCACCGCATTTGGCGGAAATATGTTGCTTGGTGTGAGGCCAGGAAGTCCCCAACGGAGGAATTTCAACTGGGTCGATTCCTGCATTTCCTGCAAGCAGGGGTGACGTTGGGCCTCAAATTGGGATCCATTAAGGTCCAGATTTCGGCCCTGTCGATTTTCTTCCAGAAAGAACTGGCTTCACTGCCTGAAGTTCAGACTTTTGTCAAAGGAGTTCTGCGTATTCAGCCTCCTTTTGTGCCCCCAGTGGCACCTTGGGATTTCAATGTGGTTTTGGAGTTCCTGAAATCACATTGGTTTGAACCACTTAAGACTGTGGATTTGAAATATCTCACGTGGAAAGTGGTCATGCTGTTGGCTCTGGCTTCGGCCAGGCGTGTGTCAGAATTGGCGGCTTTGTCCTATAAAAGCCCTTATCTGATTTTCCATATGGATAGGGCAGAGTTGAGGACTTGTCCTCAGTTTCTCCCGAAGGTGGTATCGGCGTTTTCATTTGAACCAGCCTATTGTGGTGCCTGCGGCTACTAGGAACTTGGAGGATTCCAAGTTACTGGACGTAGTCAGGGCCCTGAAAAATTATGTTTCCAGGACGGCTGGAGTCAGGAAAACTGACTCGCTGTTTATCCTGTATGCACCCAACAAACTGGGTGCTCCTGCTTCTAAGCAGACTATCGCGCGCTGGATTTGTAGCACTATTCAGCTGGCGCATTCTGCGGTGGGACTACCGCAGCCTAAATCTGTAAAAGCTCATTACACAAGGAAGGTGGGCTCATCTTGGGCGGCTGCCCGAGGGGTCTTGGCTTTACAACTTTGCCGAGCTGCTACTTGGTCAGGGGCAAACACGTTTGCAAAATTCTACAAATTTGATACCCTGGCTGAGGAGGACCTGGAGTTCTCTCATTCGGTGTTGCAGAGTCGTCCGCACTCTCCCGCCCGTTTGGGAGCTTTGGTATAATCCCCATGGTCCTTACGGAGTCCCCAGCATCCACTAGGACGTTAGAGAAAATAAGATTTTACTCACCGGTAATTCTATTTCTCGTAGTCCGTAGTGGATGCTGGACGCCCATCCCAAGTGCGGATTGTCTGCAATACTTGTAAATAGTTATTGTTACACAAATCGGGTTGTTATTGCGAGCCATCTGTTCAGAGGCTCCGTTGTTATCATACTGTTAACCGGGGTTCCTATCGCGAGTTATACGGTGTGATTGGTGTGGCTGGTATGAGTCTTACCCGGGATTCAAAATCCTTCCTTATTGTGTCAGCTCTTCCGGGCACAGTGTCCTAACTGAGGCTTGGAGGAGGGTCATGGGGGGAGGAGCCAGTGCACACCAGATAGACCTAAATCTTTCTTTAGATGTGCCCAGTCTCCTGCGGAGCCGTCTATTCCCCATGGTCCTTACGGAGTCCCCAGCATCCACTACGGACTACGAGAAATAGAATTACCGGTGAGTAAATTCTTATTTTTTTAAAGATCCACCCACCTTTGATGTCAGCAAAGTGAGTAACCAGATCTAATAACAAATAGATAAAATTATATTGTAAAAAAAAACCCCTGGGCTACATGATAAAGAATTAAACACCAAATGATGCCGTAAAAATGATACTGTGCAAAACGGAGTCCTTTGAAATAATCCTGTACCTGGTGTGCGTATACTCCTTGGCACCTGTATTTTTTCACTGCATACCTCCCAACATTTGTACATGAATTGGGACATGGTGCATGTCCATAGGGGAAGTGGTCACCATACCACTAGTTGGGATCCTGGACGTCACAATGCCGAGCGGAGAAATGCAGATGCCGGAATCCTGGCACCACAGGCTTTTCTCCCTCTATGGGTGTCCATGACACCCATAGAGGGAGAATGATCCCGCTATCGGTATACTGACGGTCGGGATCCCGACCGCTGGTTTTCTGTATTGATCCCGTCCATATTATGAGGAGGTGTGACCATATGACTGTGTATAGATGTGTCCTCATATATCTTGCCTCAACAAGCCACGCAGCGGGAGATGCCTGGTGTGAGTGAGCGGTCAGGTCCCGTGCAACTCAATTAGCGTTGGGTGTCTTTTTGTGCTGAAAATGCGTCTTATTCTCATCATGCGAATAGGACGCACAAGCAGCTTCTGCTGATTAAAATGATATGCGCATGCCTATTCTGTGTGCATCTGCGGGTGTAACTGCGTACTAAATGCTACATTACAGCGTAGCTTTTCGTATGCAAATGCAGTCGCACACCGAATGTAGGCATGCTACATATAATTTTAATAAGCAGAAGCTGCTTGTGCGTCCTATTTGCATTGTTTTGCGAGTAGCTGAGTAGATGGGAGGAGCCAGTATTCTTATACCGAAAAAAAGTACAAATAAAGTCTAGAGCTGCCACTGACTTGGTCACTTCCCCCTCCTCTACTTTGCTGTACCCATTCACTGATGATGTTCTTTGAAAATCAGTGATGAACAGGTCATAGGGCCTAATGGTAGCCATACATCAGGACTATATCTTTCCAACCAGCCAGCTAGTTGGCTGGTTGGAAAGATAATCTGGCAGTGTGTGGGAGGAAACGATTATCAGCCTGTTTTGATTTTTTCCAACTAATCGTTCAGGTGTAGGGGAAGCTTTCCCCCCAACTGAACGATAAGTAGGTGGACACTGGCTGCTAGTGTCAGCCTACTTTCGACTCTCTGGGAGAGAGGACGACCCTCCTTCCATCCCGCTCAGGTTGCCGCACATCTCACGGCTTCCATCCTGCTCCAGCTGCAGGGACCTCGCCGCCGGCAGCCAGCCTCCATCCTCCGCCAGCTGCAGGGAGCGCACACCTCACCGCCGGCAGCCTCCATCCTCCTCCACTGGTGCAGGGAGTGGACTCCTCACCGCCGGTAGCTTCCATCCTCCGCCAGCCGCAGGGAGCGCACACCTCACCGCCGGCAGCCAGCCTCCATCCTCCGCCTGCCGCAGGGAGCGCACACCTCACCGCCGGCAGCCTCCATTCTCCACTGGCGCAGGGAGCGGACTCCTCACCGTTGGCAGCCTACATAATCCACCAGCCGCAGGGAGCGGTACCTCACCGCCGGCAGCCAGCCTCCATCCTCTGTCAGCTGCAGGGCGCACACTCCTCACCGCCGGCAGCCTCCATCCTCCACTGGCACAGGGAGCGCACACCTCACCGCAGGCAGCCTCCATCCTCCACCGGCCACCTCACAGCTGGCAGCCTGCTTCCCACACCAGTTACAGGAGCCAGTTGAGTGATGTTTTTTGGCATCACAGTTTTAGAATTTGTAGTTTTTGGTCTGTTTGATTAGTTGTTTTGTAAATTATTGTTCTTATGCGTTTATTTAAAATACACAACATTTTCTACGGTACAGTGACAAAACAAATAAATGCATTTATAATGGTGTGTACACACGGTGAGAGATTTTCTTACGATTTTGACTATATAGTCAAAATCGTAAGAAAAGTTAGTGCAGATCGCAAGGTGAAAATCATCTTGCGATCCCGATTTGTTGCAGATGCGCAGTCGGCATCGCAAGCCTAGATAGACTGTGCATCAAGTCAATTTTGACTATCTCTATAGAAGAGAGAGTCAAAATTGACAGCCCAAATCGCACGTAGTCAGTATCGCTAGCACAGTCATTATGTGCTTGCGATGCCGACCTAGCCCCTGTTGCATAGTGAGAATCGGGCATAGCCCGAATCTCACCGTGTGTATGGGCCTTAAGAATTGAACCTAAATATTTATAAACAAAAATAAAAAGCCAAACATATTAAAAAGTAAATGAAATGCACCATTTTGTTTTGTTTCTTCCACATAATTCTTCCCATAAACTATATGTGTAGTTTTAGATGGCTTTAACATAAAATCTACTCCATAATACCAACACTGTATGTAAAATGGCATCAAATGTTCAGAAGTAATTTAAATACAATTTATGACAACATGGCAAAAGTGTGCTCTAATAGCTGTTTTTCTTTTTAATAGTATATGATTATTTATACCAGAGAGCACAAAGCAATTCATTAGTAGGTCACAGCAGAACATAACTCTAGGCAAAATATTGGTTGCTATGTCCTTTTTAGAATGCTTGATAAATCTGCCCCTAAAGCGCACATACTGTCCCACACACATGTATACACTGTGACACACACACATACTGTATACACTCTGACACACACGTGCTGTCACACGCACATATACACACTGATACACACACATATACTGTGACACACATATATACACTGACACACATATTGTCACACATATATACACTGTGATACACACATACATATACTGTCACACACACCTATATACACTGATACACACACACACATACTGTCACACGCATATATAAACTGTGACACACATATATTGTCACACAGACATACACTGTGACACACACACAAGCTGTCACCGCCGGCATTCCTGAACAAGCAGCTTGACGGGTTGAGCTGCATGTCAGCTCAATATTGGTGAATGCTGAACGACATGCGGGAGCACGCATCATTCATCGTTCCCCCAATATCGCCCCCATGCACACTGGACGATTTCAGGCTAAAAATAAATGAAACATAAATGTCATTATCGTTTATTTTTTAGCCAGAAAAATACCTAGTGTGTATCCCCCTAAAGCACGCTGTGCGGCGCCTGCATCTGACGTCGGGCGCTCTAATCCTGCTTCAGTGAGACTAGCCACAGCAGCCGCACCACTTCTGGTGCGACCCTTGCTCTTCCGGCGAAACTCCTGGTCACACAGTCGCCCCTACCTTTCTTTCAGGTGAGCGGTCCTCCGTCCGACAACGCATATCATGTGTATCTGACACTGCTTGGGGGGGATTTCGTGTGTATGTGTCACAAAAGTTAAAGTACTGTAGGTAGGCAGTGTCCGCCTACTTCGGTGACATCACAAGTTGACTGGTTTGTTGGTCTGATGAAAAGTTGGTTAGATGTGTGGAGCACTGATGAAAAATTGGTTACATGTGTGAAGCACTGGTTTGGTTGAACAGACAAGTTGGATGGTTGGAAGTTTGGAGTGTTGGAGAAAAGTTGGTCTGATGTATGGCTAGCATAATTCAGACCTGATCACTGTGCTGTAAATTACACTGTCCTGCAATCAGATAGTCGCCACCCAGGGAGAATGAAAATTCGCCCTGTGCAAGTTTACGACTGCATGTGTTCACTGTGCGATAATTCCCCTTAGTCAGCAGACAGCTGCAAAACTGTTCGCCATCGAATGTTTTTCCCATTCTGTGCGTAGCTCAATACTTCTCCAGTGTGAAGAAATGAGGCTGATCGGGGCCGGAGCTGACGTCATACACCTGCCTTGAAAACGCTTGGTAACGCCTGCGTTTTTCATGACACTCCCTGAAAACGGCCAGTTACCACCCATAAATGTCCTCTTCCTGGCAATCACATTGCAAACAGCCAAGCATTCGAAATGTTCACACCATCCTCTCGCTATTTGGCAACGCGTGTGCGTGTGTGCACGTGGTGCATGCGCAGTAGTTTGATAATCGTACAGCAGCGATCAGGTCTGAATCGGGCCCATAATTCAGAATGTTCCCACCTTGGTACATATGCCATCCCGCACAACAGAGCCCTCATAATGAAACTGTTCTGCCTGACAGGACAATTAAGTATAGCACAGAGCTCATATATAGTGCAGCCCTTTCTAACTGCACACCAGTTAGACAGTGAGGTTGAACAATGATGGATGCTTTTTTCCGTAATTACCCTATTCTGAAGTGAGGTCTATTTTAGCGTAGGGATCAGTGGCCCATGATTTTTAGAACCTTTTTGTATTGTACTTATATGTTGACTATCGAAGGTTATTGTGTTTTTTTTTTCCTGCGTAATATTCTTTCTTAGTGGCCGTTTGGTATTGTTTTTTATTCTGGCTTTGCAACAATGTTTGGTATTCTGTGAATATCAGACCTGTCATCTCATACCGTATTGAATGACTTGTAGTATCTTTGCACAGTAGGGGCCCACTATTTTATATTCCATTGTATGCTGCCTCTTTTTGGAGGCTCTGAGGTCAGATTGGTATGTGGGAAGATCTGAGAGACCTGTGAGATGCAAGTGAGGAGGCCTGAGTGGCATGTGTTGAGATCTGAATGGGGGAGTTTTGGAGTATAGTGTTCCCACCAGGATTCTATGTGGGCAGGGAGCAGGGGTTGTGGGGCACTTAATTTGTGCGAGCCGCCCCCTCACTACTGGGGACGTGCAACAGCAAGGCAGCTATTCACGCAAAGACAGCAGGCAGGCTGTTTTAGCGGGGCACTGCTAAAGGGGCAAGGCATATTTTACTCTTTAAAAACCGTACAGAGCTAAAACAGCCTAGCATGAACATTGAGGCCATGTGGGAAGCATGTTATTGCGAGTGAGAGTTTGAATACTTCTGCGGGCATTTGCTGGTATGTGACCGAGTGGGAGATGAGTGGAGAAATTAGCAAGTTGATAAGTTTCCCATGGCAACCAATCAGATGTGAGGTAACCTTTTTCAAGCGCATTCTGTGAATTTATAGCTAGCAGCTGAATGGGATTGGTTACCATGGGCAACTTCTCCACTGGCTCACTTCTCCACTCTTTTCACTGCTTAATACATCTCCCCCTGAATTTTGGAATAAATGAGGGCACAATGTTGGTATTATCAATTATTAAAAGAGAGAGTAAAAAAGTATAATAGACATTCTTTAAAGGTTGGACATTAGATCTGCAAAGTGTTTCAGGTTGTCCATCACTGAACTGCATCATTCTATTTTTTTTGCCCATCCCACTTTTACAAAGTTAGTTATCTCCTGCATTCCACAAATTTTTTTTTACATTTATAATAAACTAGGGAGTGGCCAGTATAGTAAGCACATGACCAGGGCCTTCCTTAATCTGTATTCATATCTGCAATATTTTATCTGCCTTGTATATCCTATTTTTATAAATCTATTTTTCTGCTACGGGGTACACTGGGCTACACAAGTCTGGACAATGGGGTGTAGAGTAGGATCTTGATCTGAGTTGGTGCTGCAGTAAGCAGGCACTTAACAGAGGGGCTGCTCCAAGCAGCCCTGAGAAAAGCTTTTTATGAGGTAAAAAGTGAAGACTTCAAGGGCAGCAGCGGTGGTTAATGTCTTGTGACATTCTCTGCTGCAGCTCCAGCTCTCCCCAGCGGCGCTGTACACTCCCGAGCCCTGGTTGCCGGGTACCTACAGCGGAGGCTCCGGTTTTCTTCACGTTAGGCACACACGGCTGGGGCTCTCCAGGATCGCGTGGACGCGTTTCGGGAGGTGGTAAGTGGGTCCCGCTCACGGGACCTGGTCTTTATCGCGATCCGGCGTGGTCCGTGGGAGGCGGGCCGAGCACGCTGGCGGTGGACACTGTGGATACAGGCGATCCCACTAGATCACCAGGGCATGGGCGCAGGTGGGGTTTTCTCTCTAAACCACTTCTTATATCACCCACAGTACCCGATGGTTTTGCCAGCAAGGGGGATAAGGCTTAGACCTGAAGCCCCTCCCCCAGCCCCAGGGCGCCATTTCCCGCAAATGTTCCTGCTCTGGAGCTGCATATCTGTCTTTTCCTCACTCCCAGTCAGTGTCTGCGGCGCCATTATTCCTCAGCTCACTGTTCCTGGGACTGCTTGGGCAAATCCTCCTATGTAAAGCCGCCTGTTTGTCAGCGCTGTGCCTTTACATGACACTTAAGTATTCTACCTGCGTTTTTAGTCAGTGATAGTTAAGAAAGAGTGCACTTAGTCAGGGTTTTATAGTACAATTACCCTGTGATATACATCCAGTTCTTACTGTGTACTGTTATATCTACTGTTATATAGCTGTGTAAGCTAGTCCAGTGCAGTATTATTGTCTGTAATAACCTCTGCATTGTACAAACTGTGACCTTCTGTGTGTGCATTTGATAGCTGAGTGTTGTCCATCTTGTGTCTTTCACTCAACTTGCCTATATTCTATAACCTGAGGGGGCTTGGTGCGTCAGGTTTTATCTAATATAGGATTTTCACAAAGATATACTGTATTACGTATTTTTCTCTGTGATTTGTTCACCATATCTCTCCTTTATCTCTGCTAGTGCTGACTACACTACGCAGGGGTTTGGGATATTGTGCTGCTGTTAATTGTACTGTGTTACCTCATACTGCAAGTTATATCATGTCTGCTTCTGAGGGTAACGGTTCTGGGGCGGAACACACTGCTGGTGTTGCTGAAGCCACAGGCACATATGAGGAGATTATAGCAGCTGTGGGCTCTGGTTCTGGGGGCTCCTTGCCCCCCAGTGGGACTGTGGCAACGGGGGCACATACTGACCCACCGTGGGCCGCTTTTTCCACGCTTCTGCATACGCTAGTTCATAAACTAACCCCCCCCTATGGGACCCCCAATGCCGGTACAACCGTATGTGGTCCCTGCAGCTAACCCGCCGTGGGCGGACGATTTATCTGCTCAATTGAAAAAGTTGAACCAGTCCTTGACTACTAAAAAGTCTGACCAACGCTCGCCTAAGTCCAAGAGGTCCTCTAAGCGAGCGCTCGTCTCCTTGTAATCCACTGCTGTCACTAACACCTCGTCTGATGTGGACGGCACTTACACTGACCCCACAGGTTCTGACTCAGATACGGCTGATGGGGAGGGTAGTTCACATGTGGATGTTCCTGACCTTGTGGAGGCTATTAATTCTGCATATTACGGATGATCCTGAGCCATCCGTGCCTCCTAAGAAACCAGATAGGTTCAAGCATCAGAAGGTGGTTAAACAGGTTTTACCTCACTCTGATCACCTAGTGGATATACGTCAGGAACCCTGGGAAAATCCGGGTACGAAGTTTGTGCCTCAAAAGAAGATGCTGGCTCGCTATCCCCTTGCGCCAGAGCTGTCTAAGAATTGGGAAACGCCTCCTTCAGTAGACTCGCATGTGGCTAGGATGGGGGTTTCCTCAGCTCTACCTTTCACTACCGTCACGTCTCTGAAAGAGCCTACGGAAAAACGTGTGGAGGGTTGTCAAAAAGCGATTTACACCCGCATGGGTGCTGCACAAAGGCCTACTATTGCAGCTTCATAGGCTGCTGAGGCTATTGAAGCATGGGCCTTGGAGTTAGAAGCTGAAATCTCCTCTGACCATGCTAGACAATGCTTGTCATATATTGTCACAGCGGCCAAGACTGATAAGCCTGCCGCATGACGGGGCGGGCCTCCCCCTGGGGGATCCCAGGGTGGGGGGCCGGCTTCTAGGGTATACCCAGGAATGGTTGAAGACCACTTCAGATGCTTGGGTATGGGAAGTCGTCACTCGAGGTTACGCCATTGCCTTCAAAAACCGACCCCCCTCATCGATTTTGCCAGACAGACGTCCCTTTGGACCGGACAAAGGCAAAAAACTCTACACTCGGTGGTACAGACCCTCCTGGATACAGGAGTCGTAGTACAGGTGCCTCTTGCTCAGAAGGGTCGGGAGTACTCTTCTCCGCTGTTTCTAGTCCCGAAACCGAATGGGTCCTCCCGGTCCATTCTCAACCTCAAGGCATTGAACAGGTTTGTAAAGATATCCAAGTTCCGTATGGAATCCCTTCGCTCTATAGTTTTGGCCTTGGAACCTGGGGACTACAGGGTCTCCCTGGACATACAGGATGCTTACCTGCATATTCCTATAGCAGTGTCACATCAACAATACCTGAGGTTTGCTATTGGCAACATCCATTACCAGTTTCGGGCGTTACCTTTTGGTTTAACAACGGCTCCGCGAGTCTTTACCAAAGTTATGGCGGTGATGACGGTGGTACTCCGCCATCAAGGGGTCAGGATACTGCCGTATCTGGACGACTTGTTAATCCTGGTAAATTCCCCAGATCTTCTCCTGTGTCATCTGGATATGACGGTCCGGTTTCTACAAGCCCAAGGGTGGCTCATCAACTGGAAGAAATCCTCCCTGGTCCCTGCTCAGAGCATGGTGCACCTGGGAGCGCTGTTGGACACTCACAACCAGAGGTTGTTCTTGAATCAGGAGAAAGTCCTGAAGCTTCAGGACAGGATTTGTTGCTTCCTTTCTCGTCCGCAAGTGTCGATACATTCGGCAATGCAGGTGCTGGGCCTCATGGTGTCAGCATTCGACATGGTGGAGTATGCTCAATTCCATTCTCGCCCCCTCCAGAAGCTGATTTTAGCCAAGTGGGACGGCCTGCCTCACCGGATCAGGTCTCAAATGATCTCATTGACTCCAGAGGTCCGTCTGTCGCTGCTCTGGTGGCTCCAGGACCAACAATAGTGCAGGGGCCGTCCCTTCTGGATATCCAACTGGGTCCTGTTGACGACAGATGCCAGTTTAAGAGGTTGGGCGCGGTGATGGAGCAGCACTCCTTACAGGGTCAGTGGACCAAGGAGGAATCTCTCCACTAGATCAACATTCTGGAGTTGCGGGCGGTCTTCAATGCGTTGAACCTGGTCCAGTATTTAATTCAGAACCGTCCTTTTCAAGTACAGTCGAACAACGCCACCACAGTGGCTTACGTAAATCATCAAGGCGGCACTCGAGGCCGTTTGGCAATGAAGGAAGCCTCACGGATTCTACGTTGGGCAGAACGCCATCTATCGGCAATATTCATTCTGGGAGACCTGTATTGGGAAGCGGACTTTCTCAGTCGTCAGGACGTGCATGCCGGCGAGTGGGGCCTCCATCCAGATGTGTTTCAACTCCTCGTGGAAAGGTGGGGTCTTCCAGATGTGGATCTGATGGAGTGTCGACACAATCACAAGGTTCCGGTCTTCGGAGCAAGGACAAGGGATCCTCAAGCCGCATTCGTGGATGCGCTGGTGGGACAGTGGAGGTTTCGGCTGCCGCACGTGTTCCCTCCGGTGTCATTCCTGCCCAGGGTAGTTCGGAAGTTCAAGCAATAAAAAGGAAATCTGCTACTCAGAGCTCCGGCGTGGCCCAGAAGGCACTGGTTCTCAGACCTGCAAGGCCTGTCGTCAGAGCGTCCACTTCTACTTCCACTATGCCCGGACCTCCTCGTTCAGGGCCCTTGTGTCTACCAGGACCTAGCCTGGCTATCTGTGACGGCGTGGCTCTTGAAGCTTCCGTTTTGAGGGCTAAGGTTTTTTTTGAAGAGGTCATTAAAACTATGTAGCGGGCCCAGAAACCGGCTTCTGCTCGGATTTACCATAGGGTCTGGCATTCATACTTTGTTTGGTGCGCATCTAACAATTATGACGCTTCCAAGTTTAGTACAGCCAAACTATGGCTTTTCTGCAGCAGGTCCTAGATTTAGGCCTGCGTCTGGCCTCCCTCAAGGTTCATATTTCTGCCTTGTCGGTGTGGTTTCAGAGAAAAATTGCGACCTTACCTGATGTGCATACCTTTACTCAGGGTGTGTTGCGTATCCAACCTCCCTATGTCCCGCCTGTGGCTCCTTGGGACTTGTCGGTGGTTTTGGAGGCGTTGCAGGTGCCTCCATTTGAACCTTTTGGTTCAGCTGACCTTAAGTGGCTTTCCCTTAAGGTGGTGGTCTTGCTGGCTATTGCTTCAGCTAGAAGAGTGTTGGATCTGGGTGCCTTGTCTTGTAGTTCCCCATATCTGATTTTTCACCGTGACCGGGCGGTTCTTAGGACTCGTCCCGGATATTTACCTAAGGTGGTTTCTTCGTTCCACCTTAATCAGGAGATTGTGGTTCCAGCCTTTGTCTCTCCTGATTTGTATCTATGTGAAGAGAACTGCTTCTATTTGAAAATCTGATTCTCTCTTTGTTTTGTTTGGATTTCACAAACGTGGCTGGCGTGCTCACAAGTAGACCCTGGCCAGATGGATTAGAATGGTGATTGCACATGCTTATGTGAAGGCTGGTCTGTCAGCTCCTGCTCACATTACGGCCCATTCTACTCGGTCTGTTGGACCTTCTTGGGCGGCCCACCATGGTGCGACCCTTAATCAATTGTGCAAGGCGGCTACATGGTCCTCCGGGAACACGTTCATAAGGTTCTATGCCTTTGATACTGCCGCTTCCCAGGATGCTTCCTTTGGACGCCGGGTTCTTGTGCACACTACAGTGCGTCCCCTCCCATAAGGAACTGCTTTAGGACATCCCCATTGTCCAGACTTGTGGAGCCCAGTGTACCCCGCAGCAGAAAACGCGTTTTATGGTAAGAACTTACCTTTGTTAAAACTCTTTCTGCGAGGTACACTGGGCTCCACAAGGCGCCCACCCTGACGCACTTAGCTTCTTTGGGTTGATATGGCATTAACCGCTGACACTTCTCTTGTTGTGAGAGTGTGGTGTATGTGGCTACTAACCGTTGTCGTCTCTTTTCCTGCTATTGCATTGGGCTGGTTAACTAAAACTGAGCTCCTGTGCTGGGAGGCGGGGTGATATAGGAGGCGGCGCTGTGCATTCTGGGAACAGTCAAAGCTTTGAGTCTGTTGGTTCCTCGGATCAAGATCCTACTCTACACCCCATTGTCCAGACTTGTGGAGCCCAGTGTACCTCGCAGAAAGAGTTTTAACAAAGGTAAGTTCTTACCATAAACTCGTTATCCGGGTGTGGTATGGAAGTTAGATAGTAACTAGGTCGACCACTATTGGTCGACAGTAACTAGGTCGACAGGGTTTATAGGTCGACGGGGTCTTTAGGTCGACATGGTCTAGGTCGACAATTCAAAAGGTTGACATAAGGTTTTTAAGTTGTTTTTTTGTGTCGTTTTCTTCGTAGAGTGACCGGGAACCCCAATTAGTGCACCGTGTCCCCTCGCATGGCTCGCTTCGCTCCCCATGCTTTGGGGAAGGTGCCTCGCTACACTACCGCTGCGCTCGGCACAGGTTACCGTTGTCCACGTGGATCGTTAAGTATGAAAAGGCTCAAAAAAAGAAAAAAATTTGAGACCCTGTCGACCAATAGTGGTCGACTTAGATAATGTTGACCTAGTTACTGTCGACCTAGAGACCGTATCCCTATTTATCCTTACATTGTGTTAACTTCATATTTTTTTTACTGTGTATTCATATTTCTATTTTTCAAATTTTTTATTTATTTTTAGTATTTTTGTTTTTATTTCTAAAGTCTCATTTTAATTCTTACTGTTTATTTACTTTTTCCTGTCTTCAAAACTTCCTTCTTTCTTCCTTTGCAACTTCCCCTTCCCTTTCTCCTTCCCCACTTGCAATAATGAAAAGAACATTTTGGAAACTAAAATCCCAGCAACAACAGATGGCAACCAACAGGCAACTTTGCCACCATGAGCATACCGTCTTTTAACTACTTCCTGGAATAACAACTTCTTGTTTTTAATGAACATCCTGAAATGACAACTTCATGTTTTACTAATAAAGGGGTTGATGTACTATAGCTGCACATGTGCCGCTATAGGTCTTCCTGCTATAACTCATTACCAAGGCAAAGCTGTAAGGTACATTGACGAAATCTCTTTGCTGGACTGGGGAGTGAAAACTCCACCTCTGGCGATCACTGCTAGAGAGAACAGTACATCAGCCTAGTGCTAATTTGCTGTTTATCACACCCGGCCTGCTCCACGGTGCATGCACGAGATCTCGCTACTCTCGCAAGATCCCACATGCAGCCCGGAGCTAGCATCAATAACGGCTAAGGACAGCACTGTCCCAGCTGTGGAGATAGCTGTAGGTGTCTGAACAGTTAGTGCCACTCACTGTTCATACATTGCCCTGTATGTTGGTGTGCTATCTTTAAGGTAGCAGTGCTGCTATAGACCAGGAAGGCATAGTGCCCCTGTCATTCAGCACGCACCGCAGCTGTAATACATGGGGGAGAAGCAGTATCAGCGCATATAACATGCTGTTACCACTTCCCCATATCTACACTTCTTGCATCTACCCCAAAGTCTCAAGTATTTAAAACCCAGCATGAGGACCATAGCCTATTCTTGAAAAAGTGCTTTTACAGCACAAAATATGTTGGATGGCACAGTGGAAGTGCACACAGAACGGTACAAAGTGGTAGAGACCATCTGAGCGAGAGTAACATCATCAGCTAATACCACCGGCTTGTTGCACATTGCAGATCGCTGCAGAAGAAAGAGAAGCGGCAACCGCGGATAAAGGTGTAGAAGCTTAGGGATAGATAGGTGTCTCCAAAACCCCATACCATCAGAAGGTGACCCAGCCTCACCTGCCTCACAGCACCTGAATCCCCCCTAAGTTAACAGGACTCACTGACTCCACAAATAGAACACACCGTAAACATGAATGCTTCCTTTTACCACTCCACCCTTTCTTAAATGTACCCTCCTATATACCCTAAGCTAAAACTGATGCAGGGCATGGTGGGATGTGTAGTTAAACAACAGCTGGAGTGTCAAGGTTAGCCATCACTGCCCTAACCCTTCATTTTAACATCACTTTGTATGTTAATTGCAAACCCACTTTCTTTTTTTCTTTTTTCTTGTTCTTTTTTTTTTAAACTTTAAAAAAAAAATGTATTTATTGATTGGTTTTAAATTTAAACTAACATACACACATCACCTACAATATATCACGCTCTTTTTTATTTTTTATTTTTTCATTTTGTCTTTGAATTTAAACTATTCTATCGAGCTGCTGGACACTACAAGTGCAGATCATATTCTGTACGGGATCAGTACGTGATCCCGCTGGACGGGATCCTGGCGGTCGAAATACCGACGCCGGAATCCCGACCGCACAATCCCGACAGGGGTGGATAGCGGAACGCAGCCCCTTGCGGGCTCGTTTCGCTCGCCACGCTGCGGGCACGGTGCCTCGCTACGCTCGGCACACTATTATATTCTCCCTCTATGGGTGTCGTGGACACCCACGGAGGGAGAATATGTCGGGATTGTGGCGGTCGGGATTCCGGCGTCGGTATTTCGACCGCCGGGATCCCGTCCAGCGGGATGTTGACCGCCTCCCTTCTATACAGTATCTTTGCGATGTTTGATGCAATAATAGTCCGCAGATTTACTACATCCCACCCTGAGATATTATATCCACTGGTAAAAGGGGTGGATTAGAGAGTGTTATACAGATACTTATTATGGGATCCAGGTGGGATCTCGAGAGTTGAAATACCGATGCTGGAATCCCGTCTGGGATCACAATCCCGGTGGTGAGATCCTGAGCGAGTGACTGCTGGACCGCCAGAGAGGTGATCTGCGGGAGGGGTTAGGTTTAGGCTGTGGGAAGGGGTGGTTCAGGCTGCTGAAAGGGGGGGGTTAGGTTTAGGCACCACCGAGGAGGGATAGGGTTAGGCTTGGGGGGCTGGGGGAGAGGTGTGGTTGGGGAGAGCTAGGTTTAGGCTTCAGTAACAGGGTTAGGGGAGCATTGGGGGAAGGGAATTATACTTACCTTGCCCCTGTCGTGATTCTCACTATTAGGATGCTACGGTCGGTATTCTGATTGCCGACATCCCGATCGCCTTCATTTCAAACCCAACCCCTTATTATACATGTTGTGTTTATGGACAATGTGGTAGCAAAAGCGGAGCAGAGAAAGTAAATGGCAATTCATTTCTATTTCAGTATCATGCAAATGAGCTCTTTTATGGAGCTTTTAGCTTTAAAGCACGCTAGCAGAATTTAATGGAGTTGCCTTCATTTTATCACTACAACAGAGAAACCAGACAGGTGTATAGCATATGAGGAAGTCAGAATACAAAACCGCACTTTTAAGTAAAAATCTGAAATTCAAGTTGTGGTTAAGTGGGGGGAAATTTGTTTTTAAACTAAAGAAACATGTAATGCAAATCTACGAATATAATTGATCTAGTATGTGACGCTTAATGCTGTTTTCCATGTGTACACTATATATACAGCTCAGATTCTCAGTCTCTTTAAATATGTCTTTAAAAGCATTTCCTGTCCACCCCCCCAAAAAAAAAAAAAAATGTAGCTACACCTTTCTCCCTTCAGATTTAGTTGGTAGTATATGGCTTTTTTTCAATTATGAAGTTCATAAGCTCATTTAATCAGAAATAACTTGTGTGTAGTGTTATTGTCTGTGTTATGATCTACTTCATGTGGAATAATACTAATACATATGCTAGGTTGAGGTTGACTTAATAGACTGGACGACCCTTGAATGTATCCGAGGCTACAGTAGTCTGTTATGATCATTAGAAATATATACAGTATGACAACTACTTGTACATTTTTTTTTAATTTTTTTTACATAGCTACTCTGCATTTGACTATTAAGGTTTATTTTCCCCCTCTTCCTGAAACCTTGTCTGTAGAATGAGAATACAAAAGCCAGCAACGATGTACTTATTTGTTACTGTATGTACACGGCATTGAGACACAATCCTTTTCTGTGCTTTACTCAGTGTTACAGGCATGTTGTCCTTATTACAGTTGCAAATATAAATACAATTTTGTTACAAATATAGATTTGGGAATTTTGTGTTACTACAGTTAATGTGCATACACACTGTGACATTCCGACTAACCCCAATTCTCACTATGCGACAGGGGCTAGGTCGGCATCGCAAGCACATAATGTGCGATTTTGGCTAAGTGTCAGTCTTGACTGTCTTTTCTATGAGATAGTCAAAATTGACTTGCCTGCACAATCTATCTAGGCTTGCGATGCCGACCGTGCATCAGCATCGAATCGGGATCGCAAGGTGACTTTCACCTTGCGATCTGCAGTAACTTTTCTTACGATTTTGACTATATAGCCAAAATCGTAAGAAAATATCTCACAGTGTGTACATACCCTTGTGGTGTGCAATATTTGTATTTTATGGAGTATTACCTCCAGTCATAATTGTGTGAGTGATTAAATATTGCACGGGGGAGGGGCGGGTAATGCTTCTCCTCCTGGAAACAGCTAAGCTGCTGTCCTCCCTTTGGCAGTGGCTCTCCCGGAGACTTGCACAGCAGTCAATCACTATTTAGTGTTACTTCTAGGAATCAAATAGCGCAGGGCGCCGGACTCCGGGGGTATATTTGCGAAGCCGCGGCCATGTAAATTAGGGGGCGTGGCCATGGAAACGTCATTTTAGTGGGCGGTGCAGCCCACAGACGTAGCTATAGGGGGCGTCTGTGGCCGGCGACGCCACTGTTGGGGGCATGCTGCTTCCCCCAGCTCTTTCCCATAGTGTGAATGGGTGCCGTGCGCATGCGCACGGCATCTTTACACGCTGGGAGGGCAGGAAGCGAGCCGCAAAAGGGGCAGGGCGGATTTTGCCTTTAAAAAATCGGACAGGGCGCGCAGCGCCCTGCTAAAACAGCCTAGCGTGAACACTACTATTGTTAGCGCCAGTGTCCCAATGCGCCGCATTACAGGGAAGAAGATGCTCTCAATAAACGACAGCTCCAAGCAGGCCTTAGCGCCGGAATGCTTCGGCGCTAAGGGCTGCTGGGAGATGTAGTTTATTTACTGCGTCTACTTCCCTCTAATGCGGCACGTTGGTACACCGGCGCTAACTGGCTGGCAGAACTGAATGACTCGCTGAATCAATGTAAAAGGCAAGGGTGCTGTGCAGTGTCAGTGACACTGCACTGCACAGCACTGTCAGCGTCTAGACATTACCCTCCACGATATGACCCCACTCTATCCGTTACATTAGCCATCTCGGGGCTTCCAGGCCGACAGCCCAAGTGCTGTGTTACGGAGTCAGGGCCTCTGGGGATCTGTGTGAGGCTGTGGCGGGGAGGCATTTCTGTGACATCACGCGCAGAGGAAGCTTCGGGGATCAGAAAGTATGCGGCGCAGGGAGGGCTATGAAAGCCGTCTGCTGCGCTGCTTTCATATACATATACACACCTATGCCGTTGTCCGCAGCAGCTTTTGTTCCACCTGCGCCGCGGCTAGGGAGTGGGGATTATTGATGCCGGAGGGGGCAGGCGGACTGGCAGCAGGACATAGGGGGTCATTCCGACCTGATCGTAGCTGTGCTAAATTTAGCACAGCTACGATCACTTACACATGCGGGGGGGACGCCCAGCACAGGGCTAGTCTGCTCCGCATGTCAGGCCGCCCCCCCACCTCCCCCACAAGTACAAAAGCATAGCACAGCGGCGATGCTTTTGTACTTGAAGAGTAACTCTCAGCCAGTGCAGCTCCTGCGACTGGCCGGGAGTTGCTCGTCGCTGCCCTGGTCGCATCGGCTACGTGTGACGTCGCCTGCGTTGGCAGGACCGTGCCCACAAAACTGCGGCCACACGCCAGATTGCCGCCCCCTCCCACCCAGCGACCGCCTCTGCCTGAGGCAGAGGCGATTGATAGGCAACGACAGCCGTCGGCTGTCAGCCATGCGCTGGCGCACTGCGGTGACGGGGCATGCGCAGTTCTGACCTGATCACTGCTATGAACTGCAGCGAGCGATCAGGTCAGAATGCCCCCCATAGGACGCTGCAGTAAAGGGTTTTCTCTTACGACCTAGAGGATGCTGGGGACTCCGTAAGGACCATGGGGGTATAGACGGGCTCCGCAGGAGACATGGGCACTCTAAGACTTTAGATGGGTGTGCACTGGCTCCTCCCTCTATGCCCCTCCTCCAGACCTCAGTTAGATCCTGTGCCCAGAGGAGACTGGATGCACTACAGGGGAGCTCTACTGAGTTTCTCTGAAAAGACTTTTGTTAGGTTTTTTATTTTCAGGGAGCACTGCTGGCAACAGTCTCCCTGCATCGTGGGACTGAGGGGAGAGAAGCAGACCCACTTTCCTGGACTGATGGGCTCTGCTTCTTAGGCTACTGGACACCATTAGCTCCAGAGGGTTGGAACACAGGTGTCGTCCCTGCTGTTCGTCCCAGAGCCGCGCCGCCGTCCTCCTCACAGAGCCGGAAGATAGAAGCGGGGTAAGTATGGGAAGCAAGAAGACTTCAAAGGCGGCAGAAGACTTCAGATCTTCATGAGGTACCGTGCAACGGTCGCGCTGCGCGCCATTGCTCCCACAACACGCACAGGCACAGCAAGGGTGCAGGGCGCAGGGGGGGGCGCCCTCGGCAGCAATTTTTACCTCACATAAGACTGGCACACGTATATAGGTACTGCGGAGGCAGTATATAATAAATCCCCCGCCAGTATAATAAAAATAGCGGGACCGAAGCCCGCCGTCGAGGGGGCGGAGCTTGATCTTCCAGCACTAACCAGCGCCATTTTCTCCACAGCATGCTGCAGAGAAGCTGCTCCCGGACTCTCCCCTGCTGAACAAGTAACAGGGGGCAAAAACGAGGGGGGGGGGGCACATTTATTTGGTGCCAATTCTATATATAAAGCGCTGTACAGGCTGAGACTTTGTTTCAGTATCTAGTGGCGCTGGGTGTGTGCTGGCGTACTCGGTCTCTCCAAAGGGCCTTATTGTGGGTCTGTCCCCATATTCATATATCCCAGTGTGTGTGGGGGTGTCAGTACCTGTGTGTCGACATGTCTGAGGCGGAAGGCTCGTCTAGGGAGGAAGCAGAGTGGTGGTGTCCGTCGGCACAGCCGACACCTGATTGGTTGGACATGTGGAATGTTTTAAATGCTAATGTGGCTTTATTACATAAGAGATTGGACAAAGCAGAGTCCAAGGACAAAGCAGGGAGTGTTACTGTGTCACAAGACCCTTCAGGGTCCCATAAACGTCCCTTTTCCCAGATAGCAGACACTGATACCGACACGGATTCCGACTCCAGTGTCGACTATGATGATGCAAGGTTGCACCCAAGAGTGGCCAAGAGTATTCAATATATGATTATTGCAATAAAAGATGTTTTGCATATCACAGAGGACCCTTCTGTCCCTGACACGAGGGTCTGCATGTTTAAGGAAAAGAAGCCTGAGGTAACGTTTCCCCCATCTCATGAGCTGAACGCTTTATTTGAAAAGGCTTGGGAAACTCCAGACAAGAGACTGCAGGTTCCCAAGAGAATTATTATGGCGTATCCTTTCCCCTCAAAGGACAGGTTACGGTGGGAATCCTCGCCCACGGTGGACATGGCTTTGACGCGCTTATACAAAAAGGTGGCACTACCGTCCCCGGACACGGCGGCCCTAAAGGATCCTGCGGATCGCAGGCAGGAAACTACCTTAAAATCATTTTATGCGACTACGGGAGCCCTGCTCAGACTTGCAGTAGCGTCGGCGTGGGTGGCGCAATTGCAGCTTGGGCTGATAACTTGTCATCTGACATTGACACCCTAGATAAAGATAGTATTTTGTTGACCTTAGGTCACATCAAGGACGCAGCGTTATATATGAGAGGGGCTGCGAGAGATATTGGGCTTTTGGGTTCAAGAGCCAATGCCATGGCAGTTTCTGCTAGAAGATCCCTGTGGACCCGTCAATGGACAGGTGATGCTGACTCAGAGACATATAGAGGCTTTGCCTTACAAAGGTGAAGTTTTATTTGGGGAGGGCCTAGCGGACCTGGTTTCCACAGCTACTGCGGGTAAGTCTTCTTTTTTGCCTTACGTTCCCCCACAGCAGAAGAAAACACCTCAATACCAGATGCAGTCCTTTCGGTCTCATAAGTTCAGAAAGGGGCGTGGCTCTTCCTTCCTCGCCAGAGGAAGAGGTAGAGGGAAAAGAACACAAACTACGGCTGGTTCCCATGAACAAAAATCCTCCCCGGCTTCTACAAAATCCACCGCATGATGCTGGGGCTCCGTTACGGGAGTCCGCACCGGTGGGGGCACGTCTTTGACTCTTCAGCAAAGTCTGGGTTCAGTCGGATTTGGATCCTTGGGTGGTCGAAATTGTATCCCAAGGCTACAGGCTGTAGTTCGAAGATGTGCCTCCGCACCGATTTTTCAAATCGGCCTTGCCAGCTTCTCCCCCAGAGAGGGAAATAGTTTCAGCTGCCATACAAAAACTGTGTCAACAGCAAGTGATTATCAGGGTTCCCTTAGTGTAACAGGGGAAAGGGTTTTATTCAATCCTATTTGTGGTCCCGAAGCCGGATGGCTCGGTCAGACCAATTCTGAATCTAAAATCTCTAAACCTATATTTGAAGAGGTTCAAATTCAAGATGGAATCTCTCCGGGCAGTGATCTCCAGCCTGGAAGGGGGGGATTTTATGGTGTCACTAGACATAAAGGATGCATACCTTCATGTCCCCATATATCCTCCTCAACATGCGTACCTGAGATTCGCTGTACAGGATTGTCATTACCAGTTTCAGACGTTGCCATTTGGGCTTTCCACGGCCCCGAGAATTTTCACCAAGGTAATGGCGGAAATGATGGTGCTCCTGCGCAAGCAGGGGGTCACAATTATCCCATACTTGGCCGATCTCCTGATAAAGGCAGGATCAAGAGATCAGTTACTAAAAAGCGTGTCTCTCTCCCTGAGAGTACTACAACAACACGGCTGGATTCTAAATCTACCAAAGTCGCAGTTGGTTCCGACAACTCGGCTGTCATTTTTGGGCATGATTCTGGACACGGAAAAAAAGAGGGTTTTTCTCCCAATGGAAAAAGCCCAGGAACTTCAGAACATGGTCAAGGACCTGCTGAAACCAAAAAGTGTCAGTTACTCAATGCACTCGAGTATTGGGAAAGATGGTGGCGGCCTACGAGGCCTTTCCGTTCGGCATGTTCCATTCGAGAACCTTTCAGTGGGACCTTCTGGACAAGTGGTCAGGGTCCCATCTACAGATGCATCAGAGGATAAGCCTGTCCCCCAGGGCCTGGGTCTCTCTCCTGTGGTGGCTCCAGAGTGTTCACCTTCTAGAGGGTCGCAGGTTCGGCATTCAAGATTGGGTTCTTGTGACCACGGACGCGAGCCTCCGAGGATGGGGAGCAGTCGCACAAGGATTTTTTTTTTTCAGGGAATATGGTCAAGCCAGGAGGCTTGTCTACACATCAATGTGCTGGAATTAAGGGCCATGTACAACGGCCTGCAACAGGCGGAGAATCTTCTTTGCAACTTACCTGTTCTGATCCAGTCAGAAAACGTCACAGCCGTGGCACATGTAAACCGCCAGGGCGGGACAAGTAGCAGAGCTGCAATGGCGGAAGCCACCAGGATTCTTCGCTGGGCGGAAAGTCATGTAAGCGCTCTGTCAGCAGTCTTCTTTCCGGGAGTAGACAACTGGGAGGCAGACTTCCTCAGCAGGCACGATCTCCATCCAGGAGAGTGGGGACTTCATCAAGAGGTCTTTGCAGAGGTAACAAGTCGTTGGGGACTTCCTCAAATAGATATGATGGCGTCACGCCTCAACAGAAAGCTTCGGAAGTATTGTTCCAGGTCGAGGGACCCTCAGGTAGTAGCGGTGGACGCCCTGGTGACACCGTGGGTGCTTCAGTCGGTCTTTGTGTTCCCTCCGCTTCCACTTATCTCAAAAATATTGAGAATCATAAGACGAACAAGAGTGCAGACAATACTTATTGTCCCAGATTGGCCTCGAAGGGCCTGGTATTCAGATCTTCAGGAAATGATCACAGAAGATCCGTGGCCTCTACCTCCCAGGGAGGACCTGTTGCAACAGGGGCCCTGTGTGTTCCAAGACTTACCGCGGTTACGTTTGACGGCATGGCGGTTGGACACCAAATCCTAGCTAGGAAAGGTATTCCGAGGGAAGTCATCCCTACTCTAATCAAAGCTAGGAAGGAGGTAACGGCGAAGCACTATCTCACCGTCTCTGGAGGAATTATGTATCTTGGTGTGAAGCCAAGAATGCTCCTACGGAAGATTTTCAGCTGGTTCGTTTTCTCCATTTTCTACAGACAGGAGTGGATATGGGCCTAAAGATAGGCTCCATTAAGGTGCAGATTTCGGCCTTATCTATATTCTTTCAGAAGGAATTAGCTTCTTTCCCAGAAGTCCAGACTTTTGTAAAGGGAGTGCTGCACATCCAACCTCCTTTTGTGCCCCCAGTGGCACCATGGGACCTTAACGTGGTGTTACAGTTCCTTAAATCACACTGGTTTGAACCTCTTCTAACATTTGAATTGAAATTTCTCACTTGGAAAGTGGTCATGTTGTTGGCCTTGGCATCTGCGAGGCGGGTGTCCGAATTGGCGGCTCTGTCTCACAAGAGCCCCTATCTGATTTTCCATGTGGATCGAGCAGAGTTGAGGACTCGTCCTCAATTTCTACCTAAAGTGGTTTCGTCGTTTCATATGAACAACCTATTGTGGTGCCTGTGGCTACGGGTGGCTTGGAGGATTCCAAGTCCCTTGATGTAGTCAGGGCCTTAAAAATTTATGTAGCCAGGACGGCTCGGGTTAGGAAAAGTGAGGCACTGTTTGTCCTGTATGCAGCCAACAAGGTTGGCGCTCCTGCTTCTAAGCAGACTATTGCTTGCTGGGTCTGTAACACGATTCTGCAGGCTCATTCTACGGCTGGATTGCCGTTACCAAATTCGGTAAAGGCCCATTCCACTAGGAAGGTGGGCTCTTCTTGGGCGGCTGCCTGAGGCGTCTCGGCATTACAGCTTTGCCGAGCAGCTACTTGGTCAGGTTCAAACACTTTTTTCAATATGCTACAACTTTGTTACCCTGGCTGAGGAGGACCTCATGTTTGCTCAATTGGTGCTGCAGAGTCATCCGCACTCTCCCGCCCGGTCTGGAGATTTGGTATAAACCCCATGGTCCTTACGGAGTCCCCAGCATCCTCTAGGATGTAAGAGAAAATAAGATTTTAAACCTACCGGTAAATCTTTTTCTCCTAGTCCGTAGAGGATGCTGGGCGCCCATCCCATGGCGGACAATTTCTGCAAGGCTTATATATAGTTGTTGCTTACATAAGGGTTATGTTAAAGTTGAGATCAGTCTCTGGCTGATGCTGTTTTGTTCATACTGTTAACTGGTTTAGTATATACCATGTTGTATGGTGTGTATGGTGTGGGCTGGTATGTATCTCGCCCTTAGATTAACAAAAATCCTTTCCTCGTACTGTCCGTCTCCTCTGGGCACAGTTCTATAACTGAGGTCTGGAGGAGGGGCATAGAGGGAGGAGCCAGTTCACACCCATCTAAAGTCTTAGAGTGCCCATGTCTCCTACGGAGCCCGTCTATACCCCCATGGTCCTTACGGAGTCCCCAGTATCCTCTACGGACTAGGAGAAAAAGATTTACTGGTAGGTTTAAAATCTTATTTTTTTCCCCCTATCTACAGCACAGAGACTTGCTGCAGATGCAGTGGCATACCCTCCAGCTGTACCTTTTTGGCAGGCACAGTTCCTTTTTTTTATGGTCTACTGACTTTTGGTTCTCCAAACTTCCATTGAAAGTATAGGAAAAGGGGCGTGGCCACACCACTGTACCTGTGGCCGCACCCCCTTTTCACATTTTCCCCGTTTTTTTTTTTTTTTTTTTTTAGGTGTAAATTGTTGGAGGGTATGTTGCTGCAGATGCAGTGGGCCTATTTTGGGGTGTGGACCTGGAGCTGCAGCTCCATCAGGCACATTGTTTATCCTGCTCTGGGAACACACACAGCAGCCAAAGGGCAGAGCCTCTCATTGGATGTAACCTGTTTGGGAGGGCATTTCTCGACCAATCAGCTGTGGACTGGGTGTGATAGACCTGCTGCTAACCCAATGAGAGCTCCTAGCCACTCCCAGCGTTATCCACAGTCACAGAGTGACAGATCTGGGCAATTATATAGAAGATGGCTTCAAGCCTTACGAAATAGGTGCACATTGATAAGTTTCCTCCCAGATGTGTGACGTTGATAGTAGAGATGAGCGGGTTCGGTTTCTCTGAATCCGAACCCGCCAGAACTTCATGTTTTTTTTCACGGGTCCGAGCGACTCGGATCTTCCCGCCTTGCTCGGTTAACCCGAGCGCGCCCGAACGTCATCATGACGCTGTCGGATTCTCGCGAGGCTCGGATTCTATCGCGAGACTCGGATTCTATATAAGGAGCCGCGCGTCGCCGCCATTTTCACACGTGCATTGAGATTGATAGGGAGAGGACGTGGCTGGCGTCCTCTCCATTTAGATTATAAGAGACTGAGAGAGATTTACTGGAGCTGACTAGGAGGAGTACTGTTACTGTAGAAGTGTAGAGACTGAGTGGAGAGAGTTTACTAGTGAGGACAGTGCAGTTTACTTTATAATCCGTTCTCTGCCTGAAAAAAGCGATACACAGCACACAGTGACTCAGTCACATACCATATCTGTGTGCACTGCTCAGGCTCAGGCCAGTGTGCTGCATCATCTATTATCTATATATAATATTATATATATCTGTCTGACTGCTCAGCTCACACAGCTTATAATTGTGGGGGAGACTGGGGAGCACTACTGCAGTGCCAGTTATAGGTTATAGCAGGAGCCAGGAGTACATAATATATTATATAGTGAGTGACCACCAGACACACAGTGCAGTTTATTTAATATATCCGTTCTCTGCCTGAAAAAAGCGATACACACAGTGACTCAGTCAGTCACATACCATATCTGTGTGCACTGCTCAGGCTCAGGCCAGTGTGCTGCATCATCTATATATATATTATATATCTGTCTGACTGCTCAGCTCACACAGCTTATAATTGTGGGGGAGACTGGGGAGCACTACTGCAGTGCCAGTTATAGGTTATAGCAGGAGCCAGGAGTACATAATATTATATTAAAATTAAACAGTGCACACTTTTGCTGCAGGAGTGCCACTGCCAGTGTGACTAGTGACCAGTGACCTGACCACCAGTATATATAATATTAGTAGTATACTATCTCTTTATCAACCAGTCTATATTAGCAGCAGACACAGTACAGTGCGGTAGTTCACGGCTGTGGCTACCTCTGTGTCGGCACTCGGCAGCCCGTCCATAATTGTATATACCACCTAACCGTGGTTTTTTTTTCTTTCTTTATACATACATACTAGTTACGAGTATACTATCTCTTTATCAACCAGTCTATATATTAGCAGCAGACACAGTACAGTGCGGTAGTTCACGGCTGTGGCTACCTCTGTGTCGGCACTCGGCAGCCCGTCCATAATTGTATATACCACCTAACCGTGGTTTTTTTTTCTTTCTTTATACATACATACTAGTTACGAGTATACTATCTCTTTATCAACCAGTCTATATATTAGCAGCAGACACAGTACAGTGCGGTAGTTCACGGCTGTGGCTACCTCTGTGTCGGCACTCGGCAGCCCGTCCATAATTGTATACTAGTATCCAATCCATCCATCTCCATTGTTTACCTGAGGTGCCTTTTAGTTGTGCCTATTAAAATATGGAGAACAAAAATGTTGAGGTTCCAAAATTAGGGAAAGATCAAGATCCACTTCCACCTCGTGCTGAAGCTGCTGCCACTAGTCATGGCCGAGACGATGAAATGCCAGCAACGTCGTCTACCAAGGCCGATGCCCAATGTCATAGTACAGAGCATGTCAAATCCAAAACACCAAATATCAGTAAAAAAAGGACTCCAAAACCTAAAATAAAATTGTCGGAGGAGAAGCGTAAACTTGCCAATATGCCATTTACCACACGGAGTGGCAAGGAACGGCTGAGGCCCTGGCCTATGTTCATGGCTAGTGGTTCAGCTTCACATGAGGATGGAAGCACTCAGCCTCTCGCTAGAAAAATGAAAAGACTCAAGCTGGCAAAAGCAGCACAGCAAAGAACTGTGCATTCTTCGAAATCCCAAATCCACAAGGAGAGTCCAATTGTGTCGGTTGCGATGCCTGACCTTCCCAACACTGGACGTGAAGAGCATGCGCCTTCCACCATTTGCACGCCCCCTGCAAGTGCTGGAAGGAGCACCCGCAGTCCAGTTCCTGATAGTCAGATTGAAGATGTCAGTGTTGAAGTACACCAGGATGAGGAGGATATGGGTGTTGCTGGCGCTGGGGAGGAAATTGACCAGGAGGATTCTGATGGTGAGGTGGTTTGTTTAAGTCAGGCACCCGGGGAGACACCTGTTGTCCGTGGGAGGAATATGGCCGTTGACATGCCAGGTGAAAATACCAAAAAAATCAGCTCTTCGGTGTGGAGGTATTTCACCAGAAATGCGGACAACAGGTGTCAAGCCGTGTGTTCCCTTTGTCAAGCTGTAATAAGTAGGGGTAAGGACGTTAACCACCTCGGAACATCCTCCCTTATACGTCACCTGCAGCGCATTCATAATAAGTCAGTGACAAGTTCAAAAACTTTGGGTGACAGCGGAAGCAGTCCACTGACCAGTAAATCCCTTCCTCTTGTAACCAAGCTCACGCAAACCACCCCACCAACTCCCTCAGTGTCAATTTCCTCCTTCCCCAGGAATGCCAATAGTCCTGCAGGCCATGTCACTGGCAATTCTGACGAGTCCTCTCCTGCCTGGGATTCCTCCGATGCATCCTTGCGTGTAACGCCTACTGCTGCTGGCGCTGCTGTTGTTGCCGCTGGGAGTCGATGGTCATCCCAGAGGGGAAGTCGTAAGCCCACTTGTACTACTTCCAGTAAGCAATTGACTGTTCAACAGTCCTTTGCGAGGAAGATGAAATATCACAGCAGTCATCCTACTGCAAAGCGGATAACTGAGTCCTTGACAACTATGTTGGTGTTAGACGTGCGTCCAGTATCCGCCGTTAGTTCACAGGGAACTAGACAATTTATTGAGGCAGTGTGCCCCCGTTACCAAATACCATCTAGGTTCCACTTCTCTAGGCAGGCGATACCGAGAATGTACACGGACGTCAGAAAAAGACTCACCAGTGTCCTAAAAAATGCAGTTGTATCCAATGTCCACTTAACCACGGACATGTGGACAAGTGGAGCAGGGCAGGGTCAGGACTATATGACTGTGACAGCCCACTGGGTAGATGTATGGACTCCCGCCGCAAGAACAGCAGCGGCGGCACCAGTAGCAGCATCTCGCAAACGCCAACTCTTTCCTAGGCAGGCTACGCTTTGTATCACCGCTTTCCAGAATACGCACACAGCTGAAAACCTCTTACGGCAACTGAGGAAGATCATCGCGGAATGGCTTACCCCAATTGGACTCTCCTGTGGATTTGTGGCATCGGACAACACCAGCAATATTGTGTGTGCATTAAATATGGGCCAATTCCAGCACGTCCCATGTTTTGCACATACCTTGAATTTGGTGGTGCAGAATTTTTTAAAAAACGACAGGGGCGTGCAAGAGATGCTGTCGGTGGCCAGAAAAATTGCGGGACACTTTCGGCGTACAGGCACCACGTACAGAAGACTGGAGCACCACCAAAAACTACTGAACCTGCCCTGCCATCATCTGAAGCAAGAAGTGGTAACAAGGTGGAATTCAACCCTCTATATGCTTCAGAGGTTGGAGGAGCAGCAAAAGGCCATTCAAGCCTATACAATTGAGCACGATATAGGAGGTGGAATGCACCTGTCTCAAGTGCAGTGGAGAATGATTTCAACGTTGTGCAAGGTTCTGATGCCCTTTGAACTTGCCACACGTGAAGTCAGTTCAGACACTGCCAGCCTGAGTCAGGTCATTCCCCTCATCAGGCTTTTGCAGAAGAAGCTGGAGGCATTGAAGAAGGAGCTAAAAGGGAGCGATTCCGCTAGGCATGTGGGACTTGTGGATGCAGCCCTTAATTCGCTTAACAAGGATTCACGGGTGGTCAATCTGTTGAAATCAGAGCACTACATTTTGGCCACCGTGCTCGATCCTAGATTTAAAGCCTACCTTGGATCTCTCTTTCCGGCAGACACAGGTCTGCTGGGGTTGAAAGACCTGCTGGTGACAAAATTGTCAAGTCAAGCGGAACGCGACCTGTCAACATCTCCTCCTTCACATTCTCCCGCAACTGGGGGTGCGAGGAAAAGGCTCAGAATTCCGAGCCCACCCGCTGGCGGTGATGCAGGGCAGTCTGGAGCGACTGCTGATGCTGACATCTGGTCCGGACTGAAGGACCTGACAACGATTACGGACATGTCGTCTACTGTCACTGCATATGATTCTCTCAACATTGATAGAATGGTGGAGGATTATATGAGTGACCGCATCCAAGTAGGCACGTCACACAGTCCGTACGTATACTGGCAGGAAAAAGAGGCAATTTGGAGGCCCTTGCACAAACTGGCTTTATTCTACCTAAGTTGCCCTCCCACAAGTGTGTACTCCGAAAGAGTGTTTAGTGCCGCCGCTCACCTTGTCAGCAATCGGCGTACGAGGTTACATCCAGAAAATGTGGAGAAGATGATGTTCATTAAAATGAATTATAATCAATTCCTCCGCGGAGACATTGACCAGCAGCAATTGCCTCCACAAAGTACACAGGGAGCTGAGATGGTGGATTCCAGTGGGGACGAATTGATAATCTGTGAGGAGGGGGATGTACACGGTGATATATCGGAGGGTGAAGATGAGGTGGACATCTTGCCTCTGTAGAGCCAGTTTGTGCAAGGAGAGATTAATTGCTTCTTTTTTGGGGGGGGGTCCAAACCAACCCGTCATATCAGTCACAGTCGTGTGGCAGACCCTGTCACTGAAATGATGGGTTGGTTAAAGTGTGCATGTCCTGTTTTGTTTATACAACATAAGGGTGGGTGGGAGGGCCCAAGGACAATTCCATCTTGCACCTCTTTTTTCTTTTCTTTTTCTTTGCATCATGTGCTGATTGGGGAGGGTTTTTTGGAAGGGACATCCTGCGTGACACTGCAGTGCCACTCCTAGATGGGCCCGGTGTTTGTGTCGGCCACTAGGGTCGCTAATCTTACTCACACAGCTACCTCATTGCGCCTCTTTTTTTCTTTGCGTCATGTGCTGTTTGGGGAGGGTTTTTTGGAAGGGACATCCTGCGTGACACTGCAGTGCCACTCCTAGATGGGCCCGGTGTTTGTGTCGGCCACTAGGGTCGCTAATCTTACTCACACAGCTACCTCATTGCGCCTCTTTTTTTCTTTGCGTCATGTGCTGTTTGGGGAGGGTTTTTTGGAAGGGCCATCCTGCGTGACACTGCAGTGCCACTCCTAGATGGGCCCGGTGTTTGTGTCGGCCACTAGGGTCGCTAATCTTACTCGCACAGCTACCTCATTGCGCCTCTTTTTTTCTTTGCGTCATGTGCTGTTTGGGGAGGGTTTTTTGGAAGGGACATCCTGCGTGACACTGCAGTGCCACTCCTAGATGGGCCCGGTGTTTGTGTCGGCCACTAGGGTCGCTTATCTTACTCACACAGCGACCTCGGTGCAAATTTTAGGACTAAAAATAATATTGTGAGGTGTGAGGTATTCAGAATAGACTGAAAATGAGTGTAAATTATGGTTTTTGAGGTTAATAATACTTTGGGATCAAAATGACCCCCAAATTCTATGATTTAAGCTGTTTTTTAGTGTTTTTTGAAAAAAACACCCGAATCCAAAACACACCCGAATCCGACAAAAAAAATTCGGTGAGGTTTTGCCAAAACGCGTTCGAACCCAAAACACGGCCGCGGAACCGAACCCAAAACCAAAACACAAAACCCGAAAAATTTCAGGCGCTCATCTCTAGTTGATAGACTCACTGCTATAACAGCAGTAATAGGTTTTAATTTCCATTCTCTTTTTTTTTAAATATTGTCTGTCTGTGGATCCACTTGGTGTTAAGGTCACGTTCACTTAACTTTTTTCCCCCTCAAAAATGTAACCAAAATTGTCACTTTTTCTTTCTATCATCAAATTATGTAAATTAGAGCTATTACTAACATGTAAAATATAGTTACATAAATAATGTTAGAATTTAAAAAAAAATCTAATTTTGGGGACATAGTTGTAAAAAAGCAAAGTCCTCCGCTCTCCGTAGAGCTTGGTCAGCGCTGCGCTCCCCCTGGCAGTTGTGCATGTGCACTTGTCACAGCTTCCTGGCCGGCGCACACTGGCTTGTGGGACGCCAGATCCTGAACCCCGAGAGTGGAGTACTCAGTGGCCGCAGCGGTGATCATGCGGATGACAGAGAGAGGAGAATGAAGACGGGGAGTGTGGGCTAGCAACGGGCAGGGCCGGCCCTACAGATAAGCAAAGTACGCGGCTGAGTAAGGCGCTGCACATAGAGGGCGCTCTGCCGCAACTTGCACTAGAGAGCCAGCAACCTCTGTGAGCTGCTGCTGCCTTTTTCAGATGTGGCCTCCCCTTGCCCCTGTGTAGTCGGCGCCGCATCATGCATATGTAATGAGCTGGGTGACGTCATGACGCTCCGTCGCTCGTTACAATATGCGCAAAGAGTGGAGCAGGGGCAGGACGCCGGTCGGCTGCCTCCACTGTCATGCCTGGAGGGCGGAGGCTGGAGTGGAGGAGCGGGACAGAGCAGAGGGGTAGACCTGATGATCTTTAAGCGGATAGCCCGCTGTCCGCCTCCGCGCTCAAGATCCAGTCCAGGGACTCAAAGAAGAGGGTCCTTGTTCTAATTTAGGTATTCTGTAACTGCTGCCGCCATCAGAGCTCTGGAGTCAGTGTCACACTCACACTGACTCACTGCAGTAATTAACTGATACAGTATAAAGCTGCCAGCACTAGGGACAT
The DNA here is from genome assembly GCF_028390025.1 of Pseudophryne corroboree. Classification (NCBI taxonomy): domain Eukaryota; kingdom Metazoa; phylum Chordata; class Amphibia; order Anura; family Myobatrachidae; genus Pseudophryne; species Pseudophryne corroboree. The sequence continues at coordinate 601,045,222 of NC_086447.1, forward strand.
GTTTAAAATTAATATTATTCAGTATGGTGTGGCTCCGTACTGATCCATATTGTCCCTGCTGCTGGTTTATAATACCAAGAGGAGTGCACCAAACTGACTAATATCAGTTTTAAACATGTCCTTGCTGGCTGGGTTATAAAACCAATGGTAATCTCCTCTTATTATTATATGCCAGCCAGCTGGGGCATGTTTAAAATTAATATTATGTATAAGGGGCTGTACCTGGCGTAATGTGTATAAAGGGCTCTGCTGTACTGTTGTGTAATTTTGTAAGGGCTCTAACATGGAATAAGGGGAACTGCTGTGTGGTGTCATGTGACTGACGTACACTACTGTGCGGTGTCATGTGACCTGCAGACGCTACTGTGCGGTGTAATGTGATCTGCAGACGCTACTGTGCGGTGTAATGTGATCTGCAGACGCTACTGTGCGGTGTAATGTGACCTGCAGACGCTACTGTGCGGTTTAATGTGACCTGCAGACGCTACTGTGCGGTGTAATGTGACTTGCAGACACTACTGTGTGGTGTAATGTGAAATTTTAGACTGGGGGAGGGGGCGCCAAAATCTAACCAGAAAATTTAGGCTTGGGTCGGTCCTGGCAACAGGTAGCGCCGGGCAGCGGAGCGAAGACCAGTAGCCGCGAAGATATAACAAGAAGCGCTGAGAGGAGCCAAAGAACGCGGCGGGGGAGGTTAGTACATCCCGCCGTTGGTGCCTTAAAACTAGGTTGTGTGAAATAGGGAAGTACCATGGAAGGGTAAGTGTTGCACACAACCTAATCAATATCAAGCTTCAACAGGTAAAACAAACAAATGCACTACTAAAAGGTGTCTGTTAGTGATTAAAAAATATATATCTATATATAACTTGAGTTTGTTTGTTTCATGCATGCTCATTATATTATAAATACATGTGTGACATGCCTGTCAGCTCTCGTTGCTCTTCTCACATGAGCGGGGCCGGCGTTACTTCACCACCGCAGCCCGGGGAAAACGCTGAGGAATTGCTGCCGATGGCAGCTCCGGCTCAGTCTGTGGTTCGCAGGTGCAGCCCGGGGAAACGCTGAGGAAGAGCTGCCACTCTGTCTGGGCTGAACACAGTCTCGCGAGATTTGATGTCATCATCTCGTGAGACAGTCACTATAGTTCACTGTAGTTCACTGAGTTCCCAGGCTGCCAAGGAGCTCTGCTGGTGCTCCCAGGGTCCCCTTATTCCTGGAGAATCCAGGAATCCGAGTGAAGGGAAAAGCCTCCTGGAGGGTTGCCACCAAATCCTGGAAAATCCAGGAAATCAGGGAGAAGAGGCAACCCTAGCGGAATGCCTCTCCAGACACAGTACACTGCTGCATCTCAGTACACTGTACACAGTACCCACACTGGCCAAAATGGCCTTAAAACTGCGTTATCTCCATTTTAAGCACCAGATTACTTCAGCCAATATAAAAAAAAGCGGGAAGACCGCACGCCATTGAAGGGATGGGGACTTCACTATGAGAAGATCTAACAGCTCACCAGCGCCATTTTCCCTCTGCAGTGGACACAGACGCTGACTGACAGGGATGCCCAGCTCCTCCGTAGAGACTCCAGATTACCTCAGCGGTACCAGGTGGTCATAGCACGGGGGGAGCAATTATTAGTGTACTAAGTCCCCTATCAGGGTACTTAGTCTGCAACCCGGCTAAGCTTGGCATTAGCGATTGAGTGCGGTTGGGGCTGGGTCCAAATAACTGTGTCTCCCTGAAGGGCTCTATGTGGGTTAATTGTGCTTAACCTTTTCCTGTGTGTATGTGTGCTGTTACATTTACATTATGTCATGCAAAGAGTGTTTTTCTTGTACAGCGGAGTGTTCCTCTTCACCAGGTGGCACACTACTGGGTACTCAGGGCAGTGCACTTTCCCGGAATAACAGGGTTGAACCGGATTGAGTTACTTCCATTAAGGGAATGATCTCAAATATTTCTACAAAGCTATCCCGCAATGAGAAAGAGACGCAATAATTAAGACAGACTGTGGATGAGTTTATGAATAGAAACTCAGTCCCCAAACCAGCATCTCAATCCCCTCCCATTTGTCCGCAAAAACGATCTCTGGCCCATATCCTGCAGTCTGGCGCTGACCGGTCAGACATGGAGGAAGGTGAGGTGGATTTGGAGGGGGTGGATGCTCCTCTGTCACATGGAATAGAGGCTCTTATAGAGGTTATCAGAGAAGTTCTGCAAATTCCTGATAAGGCGTCAGAGGAGTGTGAGGAATCTTATTTTCTCTATCGTCCTAGTGGATGCTGGGGTTCCTGAAAGGACCATGGGGAATAGCGGCTCCGCAGGAGACAGGGCACAAAAAGTAAAGCTTTAGGATCAGGTGGTGTGCACTGGCTCCTCCCCCCATGACCCTCCTCCAAGCCTCAGTTAGATTTTTGTGCCCGGCCGAGAAGGGTGCAATCTAGGTGGCTCTCCTAAAGAGCTGCTTAGAAAAGTTTAGCTTAGGTTTTTTATTTTACAGTGAGTCCTGCTGGCAACAGGATCACTGCAACGAGGGACTTAGGGGAGAAGAAGTGAACTCACCTGCGTGCAGGATGGATTGGCTTCTTTGGCTACTGGACATTAGCTCCAGAGGGACGATCACAGGTACAGCCTGGATGGTCACCGGAGCCTCGCCGCCGGCCCCCTTGCAGATGCTGAAACAAGAAGAAGGTCCAGAATCGGCGGCATGAAGACTCCTCAGTCTTCTTAAGGTAGCGCACAGCACTGCAGCTGTGCGCCATTTCCTCTCAGCACACTTCACACGGCAGTCACTGAGGGTGCAGGGCGCTGGAAGGGGGGCGCCCTGGGAGGCAATGAAAACCTATTTGTGGCTAAAAATACCTCACATATAGCCTCCGGGGGCTATATGGAGATATTTAACCCCTGCCAGAATCCGTTAAGAGCGGGAGACGAGGCCGCCGAAAAAGGGGCGGGGCCTATCTCCTCAGCACACAGCGCCATTTTCCCTCACAGAAAGGCTGGAGGGAAGGCTCCCAGGCTCTCCCCTGCACTGCACTACAGAAACAGGGTTAAAACAGAGAGGGGGGGCACTAATTTGGCGTTAGAAATATATAAAAAAGATGCTATAAGGGAAAACACTTATATAAGGTTGTCCCTATATAATTATAGCGTTTTTGGTGTGTGCTGGCAAACTCTCCCTCTGTCTCTCCAAAGGGCTAGTAGGTCCTGTCCTCTATCAGAGCATTCCCTGTGTGTGTGCTGTGTGTCGGTACGTGTGTGTCGACATGTATGAGGACGATGTTGGTGAGGAGGCGGAGCAATTGCCTGTAATGGTGTAGTCACTCTCTAGGGAGTCGACACCGGAATGGATGGCTTATTTAGGGAATTACGTGATAATGTCAACACGCGGCAAGGTCGGTTGACGACATGAGACGGCCGACAAACAATTAGTACCGGTCCAGACGTCTCAAAAACACAGTCAGGGGTTTTAAAACGCCCGTTTACTTTAGTCGGTCGACACAGACACAGACAGGGACACTGAATCCAGTGTCGACGGTGAATAAACAAACGTATTCCTTATTAGGGCCACACGTTAAGGGCAATGAAGGAGGTGTTACATATTTCTGATACTACAAGTACCACAAAAGAGGGTATTATGTGGGATGTGAAAAAACTACCGTAGTTTTTCCTGAATCAGATAAATTAAATGAAGTGTGTGATGATGCGTGGGTTCCCCCCGATAGAAAATATGGGCGGTATACCCTTTCCCGACAGAAGTTAGGGCGCGTTGGGAAACACCCCTTAGGGTGGATAAGGCGCTCACACGCTTATCAGAACAAGTGGCGGTACCGTCTATAGATAGGGCCGTCCTCAAGGAGCCAGCTGACAGGAGGCTGGAAAATATCATAAAAAGTATATACACACATACTGGTGTTATACTGCGACCAGCGATCGCCTCAGCCTGGATGTGCAGAGCTGGGGTGGCTTGGTCGGATTCCCTGACTAAAAATATTGATACCCTTAACAGGGACAGTATTTTATTGACTATAGAGCATTTAAAGGATGCATTTCTATATATGCGAGATGCACAGAGGGATATTTGCACTCTGGCATCAAGAGTAAGTGCGATGTCCATATCTGCCAGAAGATGTTTATGGACACGACAGTGGTCAGGTTATGCAGATTCCAAACGGCACAAAGGTGTATTGCCGTATAAAGGAAGAGGAGTTATTTAGGGTCGGTCCATCGGACCTGGTGGCCACGGCAACTGCTGGAAAATCCACCGTTTTTTACCCTAAGTCACATCTCTGCAGAAAAAGACACCGTCTTTTCAGCTTCAGTCCTTTCGTCCCTATAAGAGTCATATCTGCCCAGGGATAGAGGAAAGGGAAGAAGACTGCAGCAGGCAGCCCATTCCCAGGAACAGAAGCGTTCCACCGCTTCTGACAAGCTCTCAGCATGACGCTGAGACCGTACAGGACCCCTGGATCCTACAAGTAGTATCCCAGGGGTACAGATTGGAATGTCGAGACGTTTCCCCTGCGCAGGCTCCTGAAGTCTGCTTTACCAAGGTCTCCCTCCGACAAGGAGGCAGTATGGGAAACAATTCACGAGCTGTATTCCCAGCAGGTGATAATTAAATTACCCCTCCTACAACAAGAAAAGGGGTATTATTCCACACTATATTGTGGTACTGAAGCCAGAAGGCTAGGTGAGACCTATTCTAAATCTAAAAAAATTTGAACACTTACAAAGGTTCAAATCAAGATGGAGTCACTCAGAGCAGTGATAACGAACCGGGAAGAAGGGGACTATATGGTGTCCCGAGACATCAGGGATGCTTACCTCCATGTCCCAAATTTGCCCTTATCACTAAGGGTACCTCAGGTTCGTGGTACAGAACTGTCACTATCAGTTTCAGACGCTGCCGTTTGGATTGTCCACGGCACCCCGGGTCTTTACCAAGGTAATGGCCGAAATGATGGTTCTTCTTCGAAGAAAAGGCGTCTTAATTATCCCTTACTTGGACGATCTCCTGATAAGGGCAAAGTCCAGGGAACAGTTGGAGGTCGGAGTAGCACTATCTCAGATACTGTTACAACAGCAGGGGTGGATTCTAAATATTCCAAAATCGCAGCTGATCCCGACAACAAGTCTCCTGTGCTTAGGGATGATTCTGGACACAGTCCAGAAAAAGGTGTTTCTCCCGGAAGAGAAAGCCAGGGAGTTATCCGAGCCAGTCAGGAACCTCCTAAAATCAGTGCATCATTGCACAAGGGCCATGGTAAAAAAATGGTGACTTCCTTCGAAGCAATTCCAGTCGGCAGATTTCATGCAAGAACTTTTCAGTGGGATCTGCTGGACAAATGGTCCGGATCGCATCTTCAGATGCATCAGCGGATAACCCTATATCCAAGGACAAGGGTGTCTCTCCTGTGGTGGTTACAGAGTGCTCATCTTCTAGAGGGCCGCAGATTCGGCATTCAGTTTTGGATGTTGGTGACCACGGAGGCCAGCCCGAGAGGCTGGGAGCAGTCACACAAGGAAAAAATTTCCAGGGAGTGTGATCAAGTCTGGAGACTTTTCTCCACATAAATATAGCTAAGGGTAAATTTATAATGCTCTAAGCTTAGCAAGACCTCTGCTTCAAGGTCAGCCGGTATTGATCCAGTGGGATAAAACATCACGGCAGTCGCCCACGTAAATAGACAGGGCGGCACAAGAAGCAGGAGGGCAGTGGCAAAAACTGCAAGGACTTTTCGCTGGGCGGAAAATCATGTGATAGCACTGTCAGCAGTGTTTCATTCCGGGAATGGAAACTGGGAAGCAGACTTCCTCAGTAGGCACGACCTCCACCCGGCAGAGTGGGAACTTCATGGGGAAGTTTTCCACATGATTGTAAACCGTTGGGAATTACCAAAGGTGGACATGATGGCGTCCCGTCTGAACAAAAAACGGGACAGGTATTGCGCCAGGTTAAGAGACCCTCAGGCAATAGCTGTGGACGTTCTGGTAACACCGTGGGTGTACCAGTCGGTGTATGTGTTCCATCCTCTGCTTTTCATACCTAAGGTACTGAGAATTATAAGACGTAGAGGAGTAAGAACTATACTCATGGCTCCGGATTGGCCAAGAAGGACTTGGTACCCGGAACTTCAAGAGATGCTCACAGAGGACTTATGGCCTCTGCCGCTAAGAAGGGACTTGTTTCAGCAAGTACCATGTCTGTTCCAAGACTTACCGCAGCTGCGTTTGACGGCATGGCGGTGGAACGCCGGATCCTAAGGGAAAAGGCATTCAGGAAGAGGTCATTCCTACCCTGGTCAAAGCCAGAAAGGAGGTGACCGCACAACATTATCACCACATGTGGCGAAAATATGTTGCGTGGTGTGAGGCCAGGAAGGCCCCACGAAGAAATTTCAACTCGGTCGATTCCTGCATTTCCTGCAAACAGGAGTGTCTATGGGCCTCAAATTGGGGTCCATTAAGGTTCAAATTTCGGCCCTGTCAATTTTTCTTCCAGAAAGAATTGGCTTCAGTTCCTGAAGTCCAGAAGTTTGTCAAGGGAGTATTGCATATACAACCCCCTTTTGTGCCTCCAGTGGCACTGTGGGATCTCAACGTAGTTCTGGGATTCCTAAAAACACATTGGTTTAAAACCAGTCAAATCTGTGGATTTGAAGCATCTCACATGAAAAGTGAACATGCTCTTGGACCTGGCCTGGACCAGGCGAGTGTCAAATTGGTGGTTTTTTTTCTCAAAAAAGCCCATATCTGTTTGTCCATTCGGACAGGGCAGAGCTGCGGACTCGTCCCCAGTTCTCTCCCTAAGGTGGTGTCAGTGTTTCACCTGAACCAGCTTATTGTGGTGTCTTGCGCCTACTAGGGACTTGGAGGACTCCAAGTTGCTAGATGTGGTCAGGGCCCTGAAAATATAGGTTCCAGGACGGCTGGAGTCAGGAAAACTGACTTGCTGTTATCCTGTATGCACCCAACAAACTGGGTGCTCTTGCTTCTAAGCAGACTTTTGCTAGTTGGATGTGTAATACAATTCAGCTTGCACATTCTGTGGCAGGCCTGCCACAGCCAAAATATGTAAATGCCCATTCCACAAGGAAGGTGGGCTCATCTTGGGCGGCTGCCCGAGGGGTCTCGGCTTTACAACTTTGCCGAGCGGCTATTTAGTCAGGGGCAAACACGTTTGTAAAATCCTACAAATTTGATAACCTGGCTAAGGAGGACCTGGAGTTCTCTCATTCGGTGCTGCAGAGTCATCCGCACTCTCCCGCCCGTTTGGGAGCTTTGGTATAATCCCCATGGTCCTTTCAGGAACCCCAGCATCCACTAGGACGATAGAGAAAATAAGAATTTACTTACCGATAATTCTATTTCTCGGAGTCCGTAGTGGATGCTGGGCGCCCATCCCAAGTGCGGATTATCTGCAATACTTGTACATAGTTACAAAAATCGGGTTATTATTGTTGTGAGCCATCTTTCAGAGGCTCCGCTGTTATCATACTGTTAACTGGGTTCAGATCACAGGTTGTACAGTGTGATTGGTGTGGCTGGTATGAGTCTTACCCGGGATTCATAAATCCTTCCTTATTGTGTACGCTCGTCCGGGCACAGTATCCTAACTGAGGCTTGGAGGAGGGTCATGGGGGGAGGAGCCAGTGCAACACCACCTGATCCTAAAGCTTTACTTTTTGTGCCCTGTCTCCTGCGGAGCCGCTATTCCCCATGGTCCTTTCAGGAACCCCAGCATCCACTACGGACTCCGAGAAATAGAATTATCGGTAAGTAAATTCTTATTTTAATGTAAAAAAGAAGTCCTCAGTCACTGTTCCTGCGTCAAAGGAATTGAATACCCTGTTTGAAGAACCATGGGTTAGTCCTGATAAGAAATTTCAAATCCCTAAAAGGTTGCCCTCATATTTTTTCCTATCCTCTAGAGGAAAAGATGAAATTCCACCGATAGTGGATACATCAGTCTCTAGGCAGTCACGTAAAATTGTTTTGTCTGTTACTGGTGCAGCCTCCCTAAAAGATATGGCTGATCGTAAAATTGAGACTGCGCTCAAATCATTGTACACAGCTGCTGGGGTGGCCCAAAGACCCACTATTACATGTGCGTGGATCACTAAAGTCATTGCTAAATGTTCAGGTAACCTAATTGAGGGGTTGGATTCCTTGTCTAGGGGGAATGTTGTTTTACTCCTGCAGCATATACAGAACTCTGCGAATTTTATGGTGGAGGCCATAAAAGAGATTGCTTTTCTTAATGCACACACCACCGCTATGGCAGTGTCAGCATGCAGGGGCTTGTGGCTACGCCAGTGGACTGACTGCTAATGTGGACTCCAGGAAAGGCGTGGAAGGCCTGCCATTCACAGAAGAGGCTTTGTTTGGGGACGAACTAGACAAATGGATCTCCAAAGCTACTGTGAGTAAGTCTACGTATCTTCCTTCCACAGCCACTCCAGCCAGGAAAGCTTATTCAGCTTCAAATTTACAGTCCTTTTGGACAGCCAAGTTTAAGGGAAAATCAGAGGTGCTTCTACGTCTTCCAGAGGTGCAAGAGGTAAACCACGCAAACCAGCAACTGCAGGTGCTCAGGAACTGAGTTCAGGCTCTGCTTCCTCAAAGCCTTCAGCATGACAGTGGGCTGCGAGGCCTGTCAGGTGGGAGCACGACTAAAATTCTTCAGTCATATCTGTTCAAGTTTGTGCCGGGATCCCTGGGTCATAGATTTTATTTCCCAAGGATACAGACTAGAGTTCCAAGACCTCCCACCTCACAGATTATTCAAATCATGCTTACCAGCTTCACAAGAGGCAAGTATAACTTTACAGCAGGCCATCCAAAAACTGGTACAGACTCAAGTCATTGTTCCAGTTCCACCTCATCTGCACAGCAAGGGATACTATTCCAACTTGTTTGTAGTACCAAAACTGGACGGTTCAAAATGGAGTCTGAGAGCGGTGATCTCGGGTATGGAGGAGGAGGAATTCCTTGTGCCTTTTGGATTTCAAGGATGCGTTCCTTCACATTCCGATCTGGCCGCCTCATGAGGCTTATCTACGGTTTGCACTACAGGACTGTCTCTACCAGTTCCAGGCCCTGCCATTTGGTCTCTCCACGGCACCGAGGGTATTCCCCAAAGTGATGGCAGAGATGATGTTTGTCTTTCGCAAGCAGGGATTGAACATAATTCCGTACCTGGACGATCTTCCGATAAAGGCGCCGTCCAGGGAGTGGTTGCTGGACAGCATTGGCCTTTCAACCAAGCTTCTCCAAGATCACGGGTGGATTCTGAACCTTCCGAAATCTCACCTAGAGCTAACGTGAAGGCTCCCATTGGATGTCCTGATGCCAACCCGGATATTGGTGCATCTATGCATTCGACTTCTGGGGAAAATGCTGGCCTTCAACGCCACAAGGTGCTTCAATATGAAGACCCTTCCAGCTCGATCAGTTGGACAAATGGTCCGGATCGCATCTTCACATACACCAGAGGATCCTTCTGTTGCCAAAAGCCAGGATCTCTCTTCTGTGGTGGCTATAGATTTCTCACTTCATTGAGGTTCGTAATTTATGACTGGATCCTGTTAACCATGGACGCAAGCCTCAGAGGTTTGGGAGCAGTTACCCAGGGGGTGCAGTTTCAAGGAAGATGGCCAAGTCAGGAAGTCACCCTTCCAATCAACATTCTGGAACTCGGGGCCATATACAACGCCCTTCGGCAGGCCTCTTATCTACTTCAGGATCGGGCCATTCAGGTACAGTCGGACAATATGACGGCAGTGAAGTACATAAACCGACAGGGCGGAACGAAAAGCAGAGCAGCAATGTCAGAGGTGTCAAGAATTCTCGTCTGGGCAGAAATAAAAGCTGTGGCGTTGTCGGCAGTCTTCATTCTGGGGGTAGACAACTGGGAAGCAGACTTCCTCAGCAGACACAACCTGCACCCAGGGGAGTGGGGCCTACACCTGGTGGTGTTCAGGTGCTTGACACGTCGGTGGGAATATCCACACATTGACATGATGGGCCCTCGTCTCAACAAGAAGCTCAAGCGGTATTGTTTCAGGTCGAGAGACCGACACGCAGTGGCGGTGGACGCTTTGACGACTCCATGGGTCTATCAGAGAGTGTATGTGTTTCCTCCACTTCCTCTGATCTCAATAATTCTGAAAAGAATAAAAATGGAAAAGGTTCAAGCAGTTCTCATTGCTCCGGACTGGCCAAGAAGGGCCTAGTACCCGGACCTCCTGGAGATGCAACTCGAAAATCCTCTTTCTCTTCGCGAGGATCTTATGCAGCAGGGCCCGTTCGTCTATCAGGACTTACCACAGCTACGTTTGACGGCATGGAAGTTGAACGGCTGATTCTAGCCAGAAGAGGGATCCCTAACAAAGTTATCCCGACTATGATCCAAGCCAGGAAGGGGGTAACATCTAAACATTACCACCGTATTTGGAAGAAATACGTCTCTTTATGTGAGGGCAGAAAATATTATGCTGTAGAATTTTACTTGGGATGTTTCCTTCTTTTTCTACAGGGAGATGTGGATGTGGGCCTACGCCTGGGCTCCATAAAAGTCCAGATTTCGGCCTTTTCCATTTTTCTTTCAAAAATGATTGGCTCCTCTCCCTGAGATCCAGACCTTTTTGAAAGGTGTTCTGCGCATCCAACCTCCCTTTTTTGCCTCCCACGGCACCTTGGGATCTCCAATGTGGTGCTGCAGTTTATTCAATCGGACTGGTTTGAACCGTTACAGGAGCTTGACGTAAAGTACCTTACGTGGAAGACTGTCACACTGTTGGCCTTGGCTTCAGCAAGATGTGTCTGAGCTAGGGGCGTTGTCTCACAAGAGTCCCTACTTCATTTTTCATGAGGACAGAGCTCAACTCAGAACTCCTCAGCAATTTCTTCCTAAGGTGGTGTTCGCGTTTTAGATCATCACATTGTGGTTCCGGCTGTTACGGACACCTCTGCTACTTCAAAGTCTTTGGATGTTGTGAGGGCTTTGAAGGTGTATGTAAAGAGAACAGCTCGTCACAGGAAAACCGACTCGCTGTTCGTTCTATATGATCCGAATAAAATTGGGTGTCCTGCTTCAAAGCAGACAGTTGCACTCTGGATCAGGTTCACTATCCAGCATGCTTATTCCACGGCAGGCTTGCCGGTTCCGAAATCTGTACAGGTCCACTCTATTAGGTCGGTGGGTTCTTCCTGGTCTTTGCTTTACAGCTCTGCCGAGCAGTGACTTGGTCAGGTTCGAACACGTTTGCGAAGTTCTACAAGTTCGATACTTGGGCCCCTGAGGACCTTCAGTTTGGTCAATCAGTTCTGCAGGAACCTCAGCACTCTCCCACCTGGTTTGGGAGCTTTGGTACATCCCCGTGGTACTAAATGGAACCTCAGTATCCTCTAGGACGTAAGAGAAAATAGGATTTTGATTACCAACCGGTAAATCCTTTTCTCGTAGTCCGTAGAGAATACTGGGCGCCCGCCCGGTGCTTCGTTCTTCCTGCACTGTTACTTGGTTAAGTATTGTTATTGGTTCAGCTGTTGCTGTTCCTGTTTAAAATTGTGTTAGCATAGCTTTCCTCTGTTTGTGTGTGCTGGTTCGGAATCTCACCACTATCTTTATCTATCCTTCTCTCAAAGGGGATATGGTCATTAGGTCGACAGCCATTAGGTCGACATGGTCAATAGGTCAACATGTACTAGGTCAACAGGTCAAAAGGTCGACATGAGTTTTTCATATATATATTTTTTTTCCATACTTGACGATCCACGTAGACTACAATTGGGAACGGTAACCTGTGCCGAGCAAAGCTGTAGCGCAGCAAGGCACCTTGCCCGAAGCATGGTGAGCGAAGCGAGCCATGCGAGGGGACACGGTGTACTAATTGGGGTTCCCCGTTACTTTGCGAAGAAAACTACACCAAAAACAGTCCAAAAACTCATTTGACCTTTTCACCTGTTAACTTAGTACACGTCAACTTAATTCCCATGTTGACCTAGTGCATGTTGACCTAATGCCCATGTCGACCTAATGACTGTCGACCCAAGTTGAGTCGACCCATACCCCTCTCAAAGTATGTCCGTCTCCTCGGGCACAGTTTCCTAGACTGAGTCTGGTAGGAGGGGCATAGAGGGAGGAGCCAGCCCACACACTCAAATTCTTAAAGTGCGTGTGGTTCCTGGTGGGCCCGTCTATACCCCATGGTACTAAATGGAACCCCAGTATCCTATGGACTACGATAAAAGGAACTAAAATGATGCCTCTTAATTCTTGTCACCCTAGAGTTGGCAGCTCCCTGGATGACACTTCTGTTTGGTGTCTATATAGGGAAGCGGTTAAAATACAGCCATTTGGGATCCTGGCGGTCACAATACCGATGCTGGAATCCCGACATGCGGTGAAATGCTGCTGCCGGAATACCAGCGATAGAGGCTGTTCTCCCTCTGTAGGTGTCCATGACGCAAGGGGCTTTATAGCGCTCGCCCCTCTGTCGGCATTCTTGTGGACAGGCGCTTACTGCCGGGATTATGACAACCGGCATCCCGCCCGCCGGTAAACCGTACGTAACCCTCTGTATCTATTGTCTTCCTTCATTAGAATAAAGGTGTTGTGTTTTTTGTTTTTTTTTATCATTTAATACCAACAAAAATTTTTAATTTCAAGTTTTTCTTATTTTCTTCTATTCTTTAATAGCTGAAGTTAAAACTAAAGGTTCTTTTGTTCTGCTACCTATAAAACAAAGTACTTTTCTGTACAATGAAGTACATATATTAGAGTTCCTTGTGATGGAACTGAAATAGAATTTATGAATCCTGCTTTCCAGACTTTCTATATGAAGCAGTAGGTATTGTTGCCCTGTAAAGGAAATAAGCTAGTTTTCCCCGTAGCCTCTATTGAAATCTCACTTGTCCATCTACAATAAAGGAAAGCTGCCCGATTAAAATAAAGATGACAATCTCCAGCATTGTTAGTTACTCCTGGTGATGAGGGTGACACCTGCTTTGTGTTACTACTGGAGGAATACATACTATAAGTCGATAGTGACATTCTCGACAGGGTCACTGATGGCAACACTATGCTGGCACCACAAATACGACGAGTTTAAAATGTTACTTTTGGCATTGTGGCAGTGTTGGCAGTGTAACCTAATTATGCTGTTAAAGCAGCAAGGTTAAAGTTATACTCCCAATACTCTTAAAATGTTTTAAATAGCATTTTTTAACCTTGTCTGCATTGTGCTGCTGGCATAGTGCTGCTGAAAGTGACATTGTTGAGACTGTCACTGTCGACGTAATGACTGCATCCCTTATAGAGTACCACCTGTTATGTAGCACTTACTGTAATAAATATGCCAGTATTTAAAAGGTAGTCTGTTATTATCGATTATTTATAAGGTGCCACAATGGTTTTCTAGCGTTATATAAGGAGATAATGTAAGCAAATTCATATGGACAATTACAATGTGCACTTAGCATAATTATACAGAGGATCTTACAACCTATAGAGAGAGGGGTGGACAGGGTAATGTGACTGGAAGTAGAAGTGAGTTGCAGTAGCGGCTAGCACCAGACGTTGGGGGTCATTCCGAGTTGATCACTCGCTAGTAGTTTTTAGCAGCCGTGCAAACGCTATGCCGCCGCCCACTGGGGAGTGTAGTTTAGCATAGCAGAAATGCGAACGCATGTGCAGCAAAGCTCTGCAAAAAAACATTTGTGCAGTTTCAGAGTAGCTCTGAACCTACTCAGCGCTTGCGATCACTTCAGCCTATTCGTTTCCGGATTTGACGTCATACACCCGCCCAGCGCCTGCGTTTTTCAGACACGCCTGCGTTTTTGCAAACACTCCCTGAAAACGATCAGTTGACACCCAGAAACGCCCCCTTCCTGTCAATCTTCTTGCGGCCGTCAGTGCGACTGAAAACTTTGCTACAACCTGTGTACAACCACGGGCTTTATACCCATACGGCGTGCGTGCTCATTGCGCCATATGCATGCGCAGAAATGCCGATTTTTAGCCTGATTGCTGCGCTGCGAACAACGGCAGCTAGCGATCAACTCTGAATGACCCCCGTTGTCAGGTGCTTGTAGCCTGGTCATTAAGGCTATTAAAACATACATTGATGGTCACCAATCTAACACACAAGAAAGGTGAATTTACTTGATCTCCAAACTGTTTCCCAAACATTTATATGCAAATATGTATTTATAGAATGAGATAATTTTAATACACAATAAAATTTTATACAGTAGTTGGGTATGTATTTTTATGAGGTATCCACACACTCTCTTACAAAGCCCTCACCCACTCCTCTCCCATTTACATCTCTGACCTTATCTCCCTTTACACTCCCACCCGTCCTGTTCGCTCTGCTAATGCATGCCCTCTCTTCTGCCTACTAATTACTTCCATCCACCCACCCGCCCACCTCTACCTCCAAGATTTTTCACGTGCTGCTTCCTTTCTCTGGATTTCCCTACTTCCCCTCAGACTCTCCACCTCTCTACAAAACTTCAAACGGGCTCTCAAGACCCACTTCTTCCCCAAACCCAGCCAAATCTCATCCTAACACTCTGTTCCACGCTCTCTGTGTCACCCCTGTCTGTGTACCCCTCCCCTTTTAGAATGTGAGCTGTCACGAGTAGGGCCCTCTTCCCTCATGTGCTTATCCTTTTCTTACTTTAATAATCTTCAACTGCACCAAATCCAGCAGTCTTCTGCCACCTGATACTTCTCAGTGTAATCTGCTGATGTAACTATGTTTATTTACCCTGTACTTGTCCTATATTGTCTTCAACTGTAAGTTGCTGTTTTAATTATTTGTTTGTTTACTCTGTCATTGGGCACTGTGGAACCGTTGTGGCGCCATATAAATAAAGGATGATTATGATAATAATAAGTACTTAACACAAGGCATTAGATCCACTTGGAGCATGATTTTAAAGCTAGGTACACACTATACATTTATTGGACCAATTTGCCAATAATTGGATGATCGGCCTGTATTATTCTATAGTGTGTAGGCATAAGCATTTTGGACAAACTGTGATTAAACGCTAAAAAAAATAAATGTTTGGTTTTTGTTTATCCGATCATTACAAAATATTTTGGATAAAGGTCCCAAAATTGTGCATTCATTGCACAATGTAGAAAATAGGGCATATAAAAAACAGGCATTCAAAGTAGACAAAATAAATAGAGGTATGAAAATAAAGGTTAGGTAGGGCCATGCTCACGAGATAAGATTACATTTTAATTTGCAAAAGGACATCACTGAAACAAGAGAACGGGCTGTGGCTTCTATGCTTCAGTGGAGAGTAGGGGAAGTTATGATAAATGGGTTTTCAGTGAATGTTTAATGTGAAGGGGGTGACAATGTGGAAGGTAATTCCATTAGTGGGTAGTGGCATGTCTTGTAGGTGGGATTGAGAGGTGAATAATAGATATGAGGGTATATATATTAAGATGAGAAGATGTTGATGTGCGAAGACAACACAAAAGTGGATAATGTGACCTTTAAATAAAGAGAGTGAGGATGTCAGAGGTGTGAACTGGATGGCTGAGTTTGGAGAGAGTAGGATGCTTATTGTTATACTTACAGATTTCCACAGCGCTGTACAAGGAATATACACAATAATTGTAAAACATGACACATCCATGGTACATTAACTATTATTTGCTATATTTATGGAACAACGAGCTGGGAATGCAGTCTAGAGGCAATGGTTGAGCTACTCACTGTCAGCTCTCAATGGGAGGAATTCAAGTGTGCCCGCTGATCTCCTGTCACTTTAGACGTGAGACTGGGCAGACGACACAATTGAATCTCCCCCATGAGCCTTTGTCCAAGGAGGCGTGAGACATAGAGGTAAATTTACTAAGATGGGAGTTCTATTTAAGATGGGATGTTGCTCATAGCAACCAATCAGCTTCTACTTCTCATTTATCTAGCACCTTCTAGAAGATAATATCTGGACTCTGGTTGCTATGGGCAACATCCCATCTTAAATAGAACTCCCATCTTAGTAAATGTACTCCATAGGGTCTGATTCAGACCCAGACGCAGTACTGATTTGGTCACAATTGACAAATTGTTTTCCTGCTGCAGTGCCCATGTGCTGTGATGTTAGCTGCAGCGTGTTTGACAGGCTGCAGGCATTTGGGGGTAGATATGAGGAGTGGCTTAGAAAACTGAGGTGGTGTGTCTCCATTTTTTGCAGTTCCGTCCCCAGTTAGCTGCAGCGTGTTTGACAGGCTGCAGGCATTTGGGGGTAGAGATGGGGAGTGGCTTCGAAAACTGAGGTGGTGTCTCCATTTTTTTTGCAGCTTCGTCCCCAGGCTGAGATTATCTTGCCCTGTCCGTTTAGGTGTGGTGGATATACTGAACAACCTTAGGGATGCCAAGATGCCTGATGATCCCGATGTTGTTCCGATGTGCCATAGTCCGATGCAGCCAGCGGATCTGAGAAGCCAATAGTGGGCGCCTGTTAACAAAAAATGTCTCATGCGGCATTGGCATAAATTTTAAGATCCGCTGCTACTGAAAACACAGCAGGCGCCCAGCCCGAGTCCACCACTAGATGAAAGGGACTAGCAGCCATTGAGCAATAGAAGAAAGGATAGTACTGGGGAGATACATCCGGGCCCATGAGAGCTTAGAGTATGGTAAAAGGAAGGATAGAAAGTTGGAGGGTGGACTGGAGAGAAGCTATATAGGAGATGAGTGGAGATTTAGGAGGAGATATGGTAGACTTTGATGAAAAGGTGAGTTATTAGCGAATGTTCAAAGCTCTGGAGACTCACAGGAAGTTTGATATGATGAGAGAGTGAGCTCCAGGGGGGTGCTGGAGCAGAACGGGGGTTATCTTGGAGGCAAGCATGAGAGGGGGTAACCAGTATGGAATGGAGGCGGGTAATCGCAGGAAGAGTGGATGGAGCAGGCGGCAGGGTATACAGAAACAAGGCTGCATACTGTTTGTAGGAAATGTTAGTAATTGAGTGCTTTCTTTAAACAGGATTTTGAGCGGATTGGTCAACTAACAAAGCAGTTTACGGGGAAGGGGGGGTGAGGGGGTTGCATAGTGGTCAGACAGGAAAATGAGAATGGTGGCAGCATTCACAATGCATTGAAGTGGGGAAAGGTGAGTAAGGAGGAGCTTTTAGTACTGGAGTAGGGGTGCTTGTGGATGGTAGAGAGCTTTGGTGGAATCAGAAGTGAATCTAGACTTATAAATGTTGCAGTGATGGGCACAGCAAGAATGAGCTATAGATCGAAAGTAAACGTTAAAAAAAAAACTATAGCAAGTTAATAGACTATAAGGTGTATCAATAGAATAGCAGTATCATGGAATATTTTTACAAGCCAAAAAATATTATTTATTCTTATGAAATGTATTAAAATTATTATTTAATTGGCCACTCTTTATCCTTGAAGATTGCAGTACATCCTTTTCGGCATACACGGGCACATTCAATTGAAAGCAAACTTTTCATGCTAAACTTAACATGGCTATATCACCCAATTTGTCATTACTGTGGCTATGTGGGCTCCCTATTCTCAAACTATCCAATTGAAAAAACATTGGATGCTGGAATTTTTCAGGCAAAAATCCATGGGAATTTTTAAAATAAGGAAAAATCGGTCTGTACCCTAAAATAACGTCAAATAAATATTGGATAACAATATAGATGTCTATTACTATGCTAAACAATATTTGAACTAATGAAAATGTGTAAAATGGCTGATTTATTGATTATTTTTTTAAATGATAAAAAGTATGTTTTTCCATTAAAACAAATACAGATATATCCTCATACATCTTGCCTCAATACGCCAAGTAGCGGGAGATTCATAAGACTCTGCTGATTAAAATTATATATGGCATGCCTATATTCTATGTGCCAAATGGCAAGGGACCATGGTCTTCAAGGGGTACTCTTATTGAATATAATCCGTAGAAAGATGGACAGAAATAAATAAAAGCTACCTATCTAGTATGTGTGTATATAATATATTGGCACTGTAGATTGATTTATAGTTCCATTTCTTTGCAATATTTCTGTGAGATATGTTCTAGAAAACTTTGTGGTAATTTTTCCTTGTAAAGCTTGAGAGGTGGTTCATTCAGTAATTTCAGACCATTTATATCAAATGCAGAATCGCCAACATGAACATGCAGCTACTCGAACATGCTCTTATAGTAGCTTGATAACGTGTTCTCAAATCAAGTAAGGATTTCTACTGTGCTGGCGTAAATAAGCTGCCTGTGGTTGTGTCTCAACCTAAAAATGTCACCACATTTCCAAAAACACTGAAAACATCGTAGTACGTAGGATGGACTTATTCTCAAGACGCTGTATATAACCTAAAACCATAAATACAATACAGGTTGAGTATCCCATATCCAAATATTCTGAAATACGGAATATTCCAAAATACGGATTTTTTTGAGTGAGATAGTGAAATCTTTGTTTTCTGATGGCTCAATGTACACAAACTTTGTTTAATACTAAAAGTTATTAAAAATATTGTATTAAATGACCTTCAGGCTGTGTGTATAAGGTGTATATGAAACATAAATGAATTGTGTGAATGTAGACACACTTTGTTTAATGCACAAAGTTATAAAGAATATTGGCTAAAATGATCTTCAGGCTGTGTGTATAAGGTGTATATGAAACATAAATACATTCTGTGCTTAGATTTAGGTCCCATCACCATGATATCTCATTATGGTATGCAATTATTCCAAAATACGGAAAAATCCGATATCCAAAATACCTCTGGTCCCAAGCATTTTGGATAAGGGATACTCAACCTGTACTTCCTTTTTGTCTATTTGTTGCCGGTGTATGCAATAGTGTTCTTTTTCTCAGAGTCCTGCTAGGTGCTTAGGGGCAGATTTGTTAAGCCTGGTGAAGTGATAAAGTGGAAGGTGATAAAGCAGCAGCCAGTCAGCTCCTAACTGTCATTTTTCAAACAAAGAATGTGTACAACAGTCGATTGATATACAGGACTATTCAGGTTTGTTAGCAAACCCCCCCCACCCCCACCCCCCCACCCCAAAAAAAGAAAGTAACTGGGCAAAACAATGCTGCACTGCTGGTGGTGCAGATGTAACATGCAAAGAGATTTAGATTTGGGTATATTATTTCTGTGCAGGGTAAATATTGGGTGCTTTATTTGAACACACCCCACCCAAATGTAACTCTTCTTGCACATGTTACATCTGCCTCACCTGTAGTGCAGTATGGTTTTGCCCATTAGTGTGCTTTTCAGTTTGTTAACAAACCTGAATAACCCCCATAGTCCACTCAGAGAGATTTCATCTTAAGGTTCCCTACACACTGGTAGATATTTAAGAATGATATGGACGATATTGGTCAAAAATTAACAATATATCGTTCATATCGCCCATTGTGGAGGCAGCGTCGATGAACGATGCGTGTCCTTACAGTCGTTCAGCTTTGGTGTATCATCATTTATCATTGTAAGCCAATTTGGATCGTATCGTATGCAATGTGCAATATACGCAAATCGTTCAGTGTGTATGCACAAAATCGTTACTAAAAACTACCTGAAAAATCGTTTATCGCTTATATCCTTCTTTGCTCAAATCTGTGTGCGTGTGTGTGTGTGTGTGTAGGGCCCTTAAGTGATGTTTAGGAATGAGGGGAAAAGGTGTTAAGGTTGAAAGTGTACTCAGTGATCGCACTGAGCCGAAAAAAAAGTGGGTCCCACGGACCCCTCACTTTTAAAAATTGGGATCTCACCTGTCCTTTTCTGGCTCCCATCGGAATGAAAGTTCTTATTAATGATTCAAATATAAATACACAGAGTTGATTTGGACACTACAAAAGTGTTGCAAGGGGAGGAGGGAGGAAGGAGGGGGTGGTAACAATGCTGCTGGACTGTGTAGCATAGAGGACACCCAGAACCAGAGCTGTAACCAGATATTTTGGTGCCCTTTTGCAGAAAGTAAATTCGTGTTCCCCCTCCTATACGAATGAGAATGTACAGTTGGCACGCAGCAAAAATTTAAGGGCGTGGCTTCGTGGGGAAGGGGCGTGGCCACATAATAGTGCCAATTCACATTACACCACACGGTAGTGCCACTTATACACATTGCACCAGATAGAACCTCCTATACACACTGTGCCAGGTAGAGCACATTATACACATTGCACCAGGTAGAACAAGTTATACACTTTGCGCCAGGCAGAGCACATTATACACATTGCACCAGGTAAAACACATTATACACACTGCACCAGGTAAAACACATTATACACATTGCACCAGGTAGAACAAGTTATACACTTTGCGCCAGGCAGAGCACATTTATACACATTGCACCAGGTAAAACACATTATACACACTGCACCAGGTAAAACACATTATACACATTGCGCCAGGTAGAGCATAGGGGAAGGTGGGAAGTTATTACACACAAAGGGGGGGGGGGGTTCCCAGTTATTATACACACTGGGGAAAGGGGGAGAAGGAGCAGTTCTTACATCCCTCCAGTACTACCCCGCTCCTGTGGAGTTCCAACAGGGTATCGTGGAAGAGGGGAGCGGGTGACAGGGTGGAGGGTAAAAAGTGGGTGAGTCTAGTCCTCGGAATGAGAGGAGCAGATTACAATACAGAGCGGCAGGTTAGAGGGAATAACCGGGGTGGGTCTGGTCCTTCAGGAGCTTCCTCCTACACCTCTCCAGCCCATATGATGTAGCACCCGCAGCCGCCTCTTGTCCCGCCACTTACCGCTGGCATCTTCCTGCTTCCTCCGTGGTCTGGCTCCTGTAGTTCACTGGAGGGGCACAGTGGATTTCCTCAGCCTGCCTGCGGAGGTCACAGCCCCAGCTAGGGCACACAGGAAGATGATTCCTCTCATTTGCGGTGCGCGCGGAGCAAACGGTGAGGGGGGGGGGCGGGAGAACACACTCTCCATGGTCTCCTCCACTTCCAAGTTCTTCACTTTGCTGCCGTGGAGACAGAAACTGACTGAGAGCGCAGGACAGCACTGCTGGTCAGAGCGCGTCCTGAGGGTCCATGTGTTTGTTTTTTTTTTGTTGTTTTTTTTTTATTTGAGTCCCCACAATCAATTCTTGGGTAAAATACGCGCCATAGTGCGTTTTTGCGATCACTGGTATTCAAACTCACACTCTGTTAGGTCAAGGTATCTTTGGAAGTGTAAATCTCTCAATATGTCTATAGATAGTCACCCCTTGGTGTGTCCACCTACAAAAGGATAGATGAGCGTACCCCACACACTAGCTTTATATGCTTTTATTGTCCTCCTCTCTTTGGTTCTTGACTCAGAGTTAAAGTGAACGCAGCAGTGTCTATTGGTGGTCACCCATCTGCGAATTTGTGAAAATGTCGTACAATCTCCTTCTTTTGTGTACATCAGTGTGACCGCATTTGCAGGGACTGAGATACCCACTTTTTAGCACCCATGCAAGCTGCAATAACGGTGGTGATGGCGTTATGTGCCACCATCTGTTGCACCATTGAAACTTGCACGAGCACTATGGCAGGTGCAGTTTCATAATCTGACCATGGCCTCCTTGCAGCTTTGCATCTAAACGGAGTCTGTTGCATTGACATGCCCTCAACATTCTCATAATATGGCCATTGTTGCAACAACACCATTAAATGTGCACTCTGTGTGACAAATGCGCCATGGGGTTTTCAGGGCTTTTCACGAACACTCAACTAGGTGAACATCAGCCATGCGTTCAGATTGCATGCGACTCAGAATCAGGTCCATTAGACCTTCTTAAATTTTTTGTTTGAACGTTTTTTTACCACTTAAAACATTGTTTCTTCAAGAACTATATTTTCTTTAACTGACCAGTGCAAAGCTTTGTCGTATTTAATTGTTTAGTGTTTTTTCTTTTCTTTCACAGTTCCACCCACATGGTCAGATAAAAGGCTGTGTTTCTAAAATGTAAACCTTTTGTTTTGGTGGTGATTGCTTTACTGCTACCTGTATATTAGTCCATACTGACTTATACCCCTTTTACACTCGCAGGAAAATCCCGGGATATTGCACGTGAACGCGCATCATCCCGGGATTCTTCTCAGTGTAAATGGGTACATGGACAATTTCCCGGGACGAGCATCCCGGGATTTCATCCCAGGTCAAAAGCAGGGTTGAACCCGGGACCGTCCCGGGAAGCTGTGTAGTGTGAAAGGGTCCGTCCCGGGATTCACTATCCCGGGACTGTTAAAAGGACTTGGATTGGAGCTTTCTTGGGCTCAGAAAAGCTGATGTCATCTTTTCTGAGCCCAAGGCCATTTCTAATGACATACTAATGCATTTGCAGGGATATCCCGGGATCAGTGTAAATGGGGCTGTCCCGGGTCGATCCCAGGTCTTAATGCAGTGTGAAAGGGGTCAGTCCCGGGAATGCATTCCGGGATGCATCCCGGGAAGCATCCCGGGAGTGACCCGGGAGTGCGAGTGTAAAAGTGGTATAATAGGGTTTTCCGGAGGTGCGTAATGCTTGGCGATCTCGGACTGTTTTTTAAAGCGGCAATCATTTATAAGGCATGGTATTGCCTTGCAAATGACTGCATCCCGCACCTCCGGCAAACTCGTACCCTATTACATATCCCCTATTGTCTCTACCCCAGGTCCTCTCCTATAGGTACATGTGATACTATTGTACATCTCCATTTGGGAGCTATTGCTCTCCTGTGTTTTAGTTTCCTAATTGCTTTAGTGGTGCCTCATGGAATTAATCCAGATTGTCAGTATTACTGGACATTTTAGCACTTGATATATGCTAGTGTCAGACACATTGAAATCTTCCGTAATCGTTACCTAACAATTCACATTTCATTGATTTCCTCATTTACCTTTCAGTCAAATTTCACATTTTATTCTGATGGTCTGTAAATGTTTCCTTCTAACCCTCTGTTACTTTCACCAGTTGCTATAGTTACCCAAATACACTAAATCCTATTTTCAGCGGCCAATGTTAAAGTTACCTCTTATTTTATTTCTCTTCATGTTTTTCTTTTTTTTTCTAAACAAGATATCAGTAGGAATAACTGTGTGCAATGACTCCTGTAATAGCTGCAAGATCACATTTTTCTTGAGGATGATTGTCAGTTTATGGTGATTAGCTGTAAATCTGCATTTGCACACGCACAGTGGCCGCATCTACAATTAATCGCACTGCACATGGGTCTGTGAAAGAAATCTTCATCGCAGTGGGTCTGAGGGGATATGCAGGGGAGCCACTTGCTGCTAAAGGAGTGTCACTGAGTGGCATTGGGGCATATGCACTTGGCACAGTTGGCTGTGGGCATGTTGAGGGAATTACGACCTATTCAGAGGTCCTTGTATCTACTTATCTACTTATTTCAGATGGATGGATTTCTTTCACCCTAGTACCCCATTCACACTTGCTGCAAAATCCCAGGTTATTGTATGTGAAGGTGCAGCAATCCGGGATTTTGCTTACTGTGAAAGAATACTTCCCAGGACTAAGTCCTAGGTTCCAGACCCTGCTATTAACCACGGTCGGGATGAGACAAGGGAATTTCCAGCTTGCTAGACCCAGCAAATTCCCGTGTCTCATCTGAAAGTAGAATATGTAATGTGGGTACACGTGGAAAACGTTTGACTAGGGACAGATACAAATCTGCATCTCTTTTTAAGCATGACAGATAAGACAATATACCCGTGCTTGAGTTTACCCATATTGTACATGTCACCAACTGCATTGCAGTATTAATGCCATATATGTATACAAAACAGAAAAACTTTTGCTATCTGTGCTAATATTAATATACTGCAACTCTGTGTATTTAGCAGATAAAATGGGATTTTTTCATATTTTGATGAAAATATTTACGCTTGCAGCCCATTGTTAAGGATCCCAATTCTTTGTAAGTTCCTACACTAGCATGTATGCCCAGCACACCATTACGTTGCAGTTAAATGAACTCACCTACCAGATACAGAGGGAAACATCAATAAAAGAGCTGGCTTGTGAACAACACCCAACTAGGGCCCTCATTCCGAGTTGTTCGCTCGCTAGCTGCTTTTAGCAGCATTGCACACGCTAAGCCACCGCCCTCTGGGAGTGTATCTTAGCTTAGCAGAATTGCGAATGAAAGATTAGCAGAATTGCGAATAGAAAATTCTTAGCAGTTTCTGAGTAGCTCGAGACTTACGCCTACACTGCGATCAGCTCAGCCCATCTCGTTCCTGGTCTGACGTCACAAACATGCCCTGCGTTCGGCCAGCCACTCTCCCGTTTCTCCAGACACTCCTGCGTTTTTCCGCACACTCCCAGAAAACGGTCAGTTTCTGGCCAGAAACACCCACTTCCTGTCAATCACACTCCGATCACTTCAACTGTGAAAATTCTTCGTTCGGACGTGAGTAAATCTACTAAGTTTTGTGCTAAAATACTTAGCGCATGCGCACTGCGTACCATGCACATGCGCATTTTTGCCTTAATCGATCCGTTGCGAAAATCTGCAACGAGCAAATAACTCGGAGTGATACCCTGGGCCTTTTATTGCCTTTTATTTGCTACATACAGATTTGCAGTATATTATTGATACCACCGATATCAAAAGTCTTGAGAAACCAGTCCCCCCCCCCCCCCCCCCCAACTCTAAGTACTTATGTAAACTGTAGCGAAGTGTTTGCATACTGACTTTACAGACCTGTGGCCTGTTTCTGGTTCGAATGCTGCTGCGACAACTTTAGCAACTTTTTCCATAGTTGCTGTATGGCTTTGTGCTAAGGTTAGTATTAGCCTTTCATCTGCTGTGCGTCTGAACATGCAAGGACTGAGACGCCCGCTTTGTGAGCCAGATGCTAGGTGCAGAATCTCTGTCAGTGTTTGGCCTCCTATGCGAGCGACTAGTGCTGGCCATACATTAGGACGATATCGCATACGAATGTAAGATTTCAGCGCATCATATGATGCATTGTGCGCACATAGTATGTGTTTTCGGTAGGTTTACGATGTGATGCACGTCCCCATTGGTCGAATGTCGCATCAAATGATCATTCATGCAGTCCATATAATCCGTCTCGATTGTATGCACATCGTACCGTGTTTTATGCACATACAATGCATCGTATATGATCAGCATCATTTTGTCTGGCATTTCCTTCCAGGTGATCACGTGCTTTTTGTGAGGCATACAATCAATTCATAGATTGTATGCTTCATCGGATGCACATAAAACTCCAAAATCGTGTGCCAGGGGCTCCCGGGGGGATTGAAGGGAAATCTTATGAGGAATTGGATCGGAGGCTGGTCGTCCTAATGTACGGCCAGCAATAAGTGAGTTCGAAACCAATTCAGTGACATGCAAAAAACATTCCAGTAACACGCTCATAAGACCATCTTCATGCGTCTGACTAGCCACCTCCCAGTCACCACCCAGGAGTGACCAGCACATTTCCACTACATTTCTGATCTCAATCGAGACTGCACCCACTGTTAGTTTCTTGCAGCCCCAGAGCCACTTTTTCCTTAAATAAATGTTGTAAAAAAAAAAAAAATAGTCTGTACTTGCCTTTACACTCCTTTGACCCCCCCACATGACTGATTAAGCAGTTGGAAGTTTATGGCAGCCCATGTAGCAGACCTTCTCGCGTTCCTCCTCTTCCATGTCTATGATTATTACCGCTCACCCTGCATACTCTCCCCACACACTGCTCTACTACTCTACCTCTCACCTTGCACCCCCTCTCCATTACACACTGCTCTCCTACCCTACCCTGACCCCTCCCCGCACACACTGCTCTCCTACACTAGCCATAGATCTACAGTGTCTAGTTTCAGTCAATAGGTCGACTTGGTCATTAGGTCGACCTATGAAAGGTTAACAATTTTTATGGTCAATAGGTTCAAATGGTCGACATGAGTTTTTCCCCAACTTTTTCATACTTTACCATCCCCGTGGATTATGAGTTGGAATAGTAACCTGTGCCGAGCGCATAGATAGCAGAGCGATCACCTTGCCTGAAGCATAGTGAGCGGAAACGACATTGAAAAAAAAATGTTGTGGCAACCCTTTTTCCCCCCCGTGTCAACCATTTTTCATGTTTGCCTTTTCATGTGTTGACCTTTTGTACTTGTCGACATTTTCCAGTGTCGACCTTTCATTGGTCGACCTAATGAGCATGTTGGTCTTTTCACTGTGGACCATTTGGTGTCGACCTAATGAGTGTAGACCTTTTTACTGTAGATCTATTAAACCGTAACCCCCTGCACTTGCACTTACACTCTCACAGGTTTTTGCGGTAAAAATCTTGTAACCAATACTTTCTAATTGTGTACTGCAGACATTGGGAGTGCGCATATGCCGTGGTAATTAAAAATTGGTTGCAAAGTCAGCTGTAATTTTTGCTGCACAAAACTTGGGCCCAATTAAATATGCCCCAAAGTGTTTTTAATGTTTCTTCTTGCATCTCCTATATGGCTCTGTGGAGTTTCAAGACTTCATTGAAACACTGAAATACCTGTTGCTCTTTATGCAGAATCTTTTTATGGTTTAATTGTGTATGTGAGGAATTATAGTGGACTTCTATCTTATTTTGACCTGCAGATGAACGCTGTTGAGTGTACAATTTATCACTTCCTCCTATAAATGTTATTAATTTGTTTTAAATATTGATGAACATTAGTAAGCCAAATAGTCATTTTACAAATGATGCTGCTGATTTTTTAATTTGTTGTATCTGAAGCAGAATTTACCTGTCCTTAGCTGTAAAGGGAATGTCTTTCATGATAATGATGTATGTGCTTGTACTATATACCTGTCCCCAGAGGTGCATCATTTGACCAGTGTCCATAGGTGAACAGCTATTTGGGCAGTACGGATGGTGTAATAGTTGGCATTACTGCCTCACAGCACTGAGGTCATGGGTTCGAGTCCCACCATGGCTCTACCTGTGTGGAGTTTGTATATTCTCCCCGTACTTGCATGGGTTTCCTTCGGGTACTCCGGTTTCCTCCCACAATCCAGAAATATACTGGTAGGTTAATTGGCTCCCAACAAAAATTAAACCTAGTGTGAATGTGTGTACATGTGATAGGAATATAGATTGTAAGCTCCACTGGGGTAGGGACTGATGTGAATGGCCAAATATTCTCTGTAAAGCGCTGCGGAATATGTGTGCGCTATATAAATAACTGGTAAATAAATAATACATTTGCACTGTATACAGTAGTTCAAGCATTTTGATGTTGAGCATGGTTGCATGGTGAGGACATGTTTTTTTTTTTTTTTTCATACATAATTGTTCCCTAAAGAGTTTTTCTGTAAAACCATAAAAAGGCCCTATAGCTTGAATGGGAACATGGCCATTAATATACCTTATACGCTTAAAAAATAAAAAAGTAAAAATCCGTTGCTGTACTGTAACAATTTGGGTTGTGGATTGTTGGGTCGGAAGTGACTAGGTCGACACATGAAATAGGTCGACACTGTCATTAGGTCGACGTGGACAAGGTTGACATGAGTTTTTATTTTTTTGGGTGTCGTTTTCTTCGTTAAGTGACCGGGAACCTCATTAGTGCACCATGTCCCCTTGCATATCTTCACTCGCCATGCTTTGGGCAAGGTGCCTCACTCCGCTACAGCTAGCTGCGCTCAGCACAGGTTACTATTCCCAATTATAGTCCACGTGGATCGTAAAGTATGAAAAAAAAAAATATATATTTTTTGAAACTCTTGTTGACCTTTTCATGTGTTGACCTTTTCCATGTCGACCTAGTGACCATGTCTACCTAATGCATGTCGACCAATAGTGGTCGACATAATGAGTGTCGACCTAAGTGTTGTCGACCTAAAGACCGGATACCAACAATATGTGGAACTGTACAAGGTGTATTATCATAAGTTACATTAATAGATGACTCTGGGCAATTAATATTTAACAGTTAAAATCTTATCTGCTATCATTCAGTTTTAACATTTATATGTCTGAATCTTTTATTTTTTTCTTTGACAGGTTTAAGGCTGGAAACCGGAACATACCACACTCATTTTCTCAGTTTGCTCTAATTATGAAGGTATGTATTATGTTTTTTTTTGTTATGTTTTTTTTTTAGTTTAAGCAGTATGTTGTTGGTTTAATATATTTTTTATGCACTACTCTGTTTTGCAGCTTCTAAAAATAGGATAAACATGAGTGTGTAATCCTTAAGATTCTCTTGCAGGGAGATGATTCAAGACTTGGAAAGCGAGAATGTGGAGTAGTTGCTCAAACAGCGAATCCTCTTCTACCGATCATTTCAAGACTGTACTAGATAAATGACAGAAGCTGATTGGTTGCTTTGGGCAGTTTCTCCACTTTATCTCTCTCCAAGGCTAGACACATCTCTCCCTTGATCTCTCACTGTAAAGGGCTGTATTGACGGGGAGATTTCCCCAGGGATGTGTGCCAGACCGCTCAGCACACATATCTCCCCCTGCTCAGCACTCCGCGCGATGTGGGTGGGTGGTGGGGGGGGAACGAAACGGGGGGTGCTCATTTCACCCAGAGGCCAATCTAGCACCGGCGATAGCAACGCGTGGGACCGCGCATCACTGTCGCCGGCACCCCTACACACTGAGCGATGTTCAGCTAATTTCTAAGCAATCTAGTCAGATTGCTTAGAAATTAGCTGAACATCGCTCAGTGTGTACCCCCCTTATTATTATCTAAAATTCAACTTTTTGCTATACAGTGAAGGCATTAACTCTGACAACTAAATGATCCCACGAGAATGAGAAGTGACAGGCTAGTTTAGAAAGATTTAAACATGTGGAAGGAAATTAAGTTTCTTTAGCAGAAAGTCCAAAATACTGCTAAAATCTGATGCATTTAATTTTATGAATTATCAAGAAAAAGACCATACAGCACATAGGAAATACTCACTGGTGCGCGAGAGGTTCCATAAACCGTATATGGTGACAGAATATCATTATGAGTAAAATGTAACTTTTATTTAACTAAAAATATTCACAGTATCCAAAGAAACAAAAATGTGATGAAAAAGGGGAGGAGAGGTGTTAAGAAATCATTCAGCTATACACATACACTAATTATAATCCCCCTCCAAGAGCAGAAGTACATTACTGAGGTCCTGGGTTCAATTCCCACTATGGTCCTAACTGTGTGGAGTTTGTATATTTTCCCCGTACTTGTGTGCGTTTCCTCCGGATTCTCCTGTTTCCTACCACAGTATACTTGTAGGTTAATTTGCTCCCAACAAAATAATCCTTAGCCTGAATATGTGTGGTTTACATGTGGTAGGTAATACCGTATATACTCGAGTATAAGTCTACCCGAATATAAGCCGAGGCACCTAATTTTACCACAAAAACCTGGGAAAACGTATTGACTCGAGTATAAGCCTAGGGTGGGAAATGCAGCTCTAGCCGTACACAGCCCTCATACTGCCAGATATGCCCCTACAGGGCCAGATATGCCCCCACAGTGCCAGATATGCCCCCACAGTGCCAGATATGCCCTCATGCTGCCAAATATGCCCCACAGTGCCAGATGTGCAAGATATGCCCTCATGCTGCTGCCAGATGTGGCCCTCATGCTGCTGCCAGATGTGGCCCTCATGCTGCTGCCAGATGTGGCCCTCATGCTGCTGCCAGATGTGGCCCCTCCCCAAGTGCCAAATATGCTCCCCCAGTGCTATTACTTACCCCTCCGTCGATCCCGCGCTGTATTCTGAAGGAGGGACACGGAGCGCACAGCGCGCGGCTCTCCTGTGTCCCTCCTGCATCTCCGGCGGCTGCGGCGGGTCTATTAAAGGAAGTGCCTGTTCGTGATCAGAGGTCACGAACGGGTACTTACTTTAATAGACCCGCCGGAGATACATTAGGGACACAGGAGAGCCGCGCGCTGTGCGCTCCGTGTCCCTCCTTCACACTGCACTCCCTGTCACTGTGCACTGACTCGAGTATAAGCCGAGGTGGCTTTTTCAGCACAAAAAAAAGGGCTGAAAAAGTTGGCTTATACTCTAGTATATACTGTATATATTGTAATCTCCACTGGGACAGAGACTGACGTGAATGACCAAATATGCATTGTAAAGCGCTACGGAATTTGTGTGAGCTATGAAAATAACTGGTAGTAAGTAAACATAAGAATAATTGTTAAATTGTGACTCTTAACAATCCACTCAGTGGGACTCTCATTGGGATCCTATATTAACCACTTAACTGGCATGGTCAGATCACATGTGACTGCTCACTATGTCCCCCAATTTTTGATGAGGAGATCCGTGCCTCAGGTTTTAAATAAATACTTTTTATACTATATTAAATGAAAACAAAAACAATGTTATGAACTGTTTTGAAGGGGAAAATAGTCAGTTAATGGTTAATTCACCTCTGCGGTGGGTTTTCCCATTAGTTGTGATGTTTTAGGCTCTTCCGGTAGCAGATCTCATCCTTTTTTCTTTTTTTTTTCCATCGCAGCTTGGGAACCCAGTACGTTCTGTCACCCACAGTGTTCACTGCAATTGCAGAACACTGCATTAGCAAACACAGGGGCAGCAGAAGCGGAAAGACATCCATACAGCTGTGACTTATTTAAATCTCTGTAGCAATGTGCTCCACCTGGCACCCTGACTCTATTGTAATAGGGAGCAGTTTCCTGTTCTCAGTAACTTTATATGCGACTATCACTAACAATTATATATTGTTACCATTGGCAACTATCAAAATTGACAAATTAAACAATTGGTATTGAATGAGGCTCTGCGTCTCTAACTCCTCTCTAATAGCTATTACATTGATAAATGCTGAAAAGTGCCTCATCAGTGGCACTTTGGCTGAACCTCTACATGTGGTTGACTTATTTGATGATTTGATGCATTATGTGGTTACCCTTGACAACCATACTAACTACATTATTTGAATTCTTAATGATAACTTTGGGCGCTAGAACCTCTAAAGATATGGTCTATAACCTACAAGTATTCTGTTTCCACATTCTGTTGTTCTGTTAGGGGGAGATGATGATTACCCCCCAATACTGCATAAAATGTTCAGATGCTTTATGTGGTCACCCTTAACACCCATGTTACTCACGCCTATGTAGAGAATTCTATATGACTATGACAATTGCCAAATGTTTTTCAGATGACAGAGTGCTAAACTTATAGGTGCCATGATATGTCTTTTATAAACTCCACTTCTGTTTAAAAAAACGGTTTAGCTTTGCATAACTCATTGGTGACGACAAGGAAATAATTCAAGGTAACAGATGTTAACGGTTATCTGTTTTAACTTGTCTCTCCTTGATACTATTTTCAAATTAAAGGTGTACAACACTTACATGATGCATACCCTCTCTCCCACAAGGTGATGTTAACACACAAGCGAAACTCAAATAGTAGGGATCACACCACAATCTTTATTAGAGATCATTATATTGTAATTTGCTTGCATCAACAATAATATTTTCACCAGTTCCTATAGAAGATTCTATACACACGATATATATTCATAGGAATTTATTACATCATTCCACTCTAAACTAGCCACCTCATGACCAGATTGGCACTGTACATGTGATAGAACAAGTATCCAAGTAAATTTTTGTTTCTTTGGATATGGCTGTCAATATTTTTAAATAATGAAATAAAAGTAAAATGTATCAGTATTTTGGGCTTCTTTTTAAAGAATGCCCCAACAAAGAGTCTTTCCTTTCCTATGTTTAACGTTGTATATCACTGACTCTGGGCACCCTGCCTATGGCAGAAATTGACATTCCCAAGTCGGGACCCTATTATTAGGCTATTGTTGGTCTTCTCTCACTTGTATGATTATTTATTGAATTATACATAAGGTATTGTGTGGAATCATCCTGGTGCTTTAGTTTTGAAAACTTTAAGACATGTTGGTGGCAAAAAATACATGAGATGGATGCACAAATCTCACGTAGGAACGTAAGCTACAAGCAGATTGTCCTTTCCTATGCTTTGTAGATCTATTCATGGCATCACAGTTTGGGTTTATCAGACCTAGAATTTTTAAAGGACCACACAATGGTGTAATGTTTCAGAATTTAAGATTTGGAAGCATCACAGTGTTAGGTCCCAGGACAGGAGACCACCCAGGAAAAACCAAGTTCTGTAGGTTTTAGACCTCACCAGAAGCAGATACAGCTTATCCAAGTATATATCTGCATTTTAGAGTGAGGTAAATCATATGATACAGAATGAGTAGGAACGAGGTTGGTAGTCTCACCCGGTGCATATCTTTTGAGATGTATGCATACCTGGCGCAACCGCTCCAGGGTGAATACCTCTGCACAAGATGTGAGCAGATGGTTGCTTTGAAAGCCCAGGTAACTGATCTAAAGCAGACCATCGCAACATTGAGGGAGATCGCCAATCTTGAGCAGAGTCTGCAGCTCACTGTGGACGCACTGAGGGAACATGATGGTCTGACAATGCGGAGCAGGAGCAGGTAGGTAGCTGGGTTACAGTTAGAAGCAGCAGAAGGAGGGGGGTGGGGGCAGGAGAGGAATGCCAGCTCTGAGCTACCAAATCCTAGTAGATTCGCCAGAATGGATGAAGTTACTGTGGATGGCAGTGCAGATTTGGATGACCAGGGGGTGGTTGTTTCCTCTAGCAACCGGAGGAACAGTCTCCCCGGCAAGAAGCAAGGTACATAGTCAGAATATGATGGTAGGGACTCCATTATTAGAAAAACACATAGGGCGATCTGTTACCAGGACCGCCATCGTCATACAGTATGTTTTCTTCCGGGTGCAACACATCGTGGACCGGGTAGACAGATTATTGGGAGGGGCTGGGAAAGACCCGGCGGTCTTGGTGCACATCGGCACTAATGACAAGTCAGTGGTAAATGGGATGTCCTTAAAAAAAGGTATTTAGGTTAAGCTTAAGCAAAGGACATCTAAGGTAGTATTCTCCCAATTATTACCAATGCCACGCGCTAGACCAGGGAGACAGAGGGAGATAAAGGAGGTTAATGTGTGGCTGATGTGTGATCTTTTTTGTCGGGATGGATTGCATATGAACGAGGAGGGGGCAGCAGTGCTGGGGGGTAGGATGGTTAGAAGGCTGGAGGAGATTTAAAACTAGTCTGGGGGGGAGGGAACAGAAAGATTGACTAGTACACTCAGTGAGAATAGCAAGGGGGGGGGGGGCGGGCGTAATAAGATAGATGAGGGTGAAGAAGGGGGGAGGAGAAAAAAGGGCTTACAAAAGAAATTAAATAAAGTTGTAGATCCTGGTAATCCAACCACAAATAAGAAGTGTCCGTCAGGGCAAAAAAATTATATAACAGGGTTAAGAGCTAATAATCTAAAGTGTCTATTAATAAATGCAGGAAGCCTATCTGTCAAAATGGGAGAATTGGAACTATTGGCAGTGAGGGAGCAATATGATATCATAGGTATCACGGAAACATAGTGGGATGAGTCCCATGATTGGGCAGTACATTTTGGAGGGCTACACACTTTTCAGAAAAGACAGGGAAAACAAAAGGGGAGGAGGAGTTTGTCTCTATGTTAACTCTATCCTCAGACAATACCAAAGGGAAATTGATTGCGAGGGTAGTAAACATCACATTCAGTTATTATGGGTGGAAATAAAACTTGAGGGCAAATATACAAAGAAACTACTAATAGGGGCATGATATTAGTGTGGCTGCGGAATCGCAACTCCACCAGCAAATTGTAAAGGCAGCAGCAAATGGTGATATGTTGGTTATGGGGGACTTTAATTATCCTAACATAAATTGGTCATTGGAGTCATGTGGTACAGCTAGGGGTAATAATAGGTTTTTAAACATACTAAGCGATAACTATCTGTCCCAAATGATTAAGGAACCTACTAGGAATAACAACACACTGGACCTGGTGATAAATAATGTGGAGGCAATGGGGGTCATTCCGAGTTGTTCACTCACTAGCATTTTTTGGCAGCCGTGCAAACGTATTGTCACCGCCCACTGGGGAGTGTAGTTTCGCTTTGCAGAAGTGCTTGTGCAGCAGAGCGCCTGCAAAATCTTTTTGTGCAAAACCAGACAGCCCTGTAGTTACTCTGTGTGCGTTGATTCTAACGGCGGAGGGACTGCTTTTGACGTCACACACCCGCCCAGCCATGCCTGCGTTTTTCCAGACACACCTGCGTTTTTCTAAGCACTCCCTGGAAACGGTCAGTTGCCACCCAGAAACGCCCACTTCATGTCAATCTTCCTGCGTTCGGTCATGCGACTGGAATCTTCGTTAGACTCTGTGCAAACCCACGATGCTCATTGTACCCGTACGATGCACCTGTGCATTACAGTGCATGCACAGGAATGCCGATTTTTAGCCTGATCGCTGCGCTGTGAACAACGGTAGCTAGCGATCAACTCTGAATGACCCCCCATATCTAACATTAAAGTAAGGGAGCTGATGGCAAATAGCGATCATAATATGGTCACATTCGAACTGTTACCGTAAACAGCGTTATATGGGTTCGACTAAAACCTTTAATTTTAGGAAAGTAAATGTTATTATGCCCAGGCAATCTATAAAGGGTGTAGATTGGGACCAAATCTTTAACGGTAAGAACACTGCAGAAATGTGGAATACCTTTAAAATATTGCTGCGCAAGCTCATGCACGAGTACATTCCCTTGGCCAGCAAAAGCAAGAGGAGCAATTTTAAACCGATGTGGCTAAATAACAAGGTTAAGTTATTAATGGGCAGAAAAGGGCGAGCATTTCAAGCTTTTAAATCTGTTGGGAGTAAGGTGAGCTTCCGCTGCTACAAAGAATGTAATAAATTGTGCAAAAAGGAGATTAGAGCATCTTAAATAGAAAAGTAAAGTAAAACTAACCCAAAATTTTCTTTTCAAGTATATCAATGGTAAAAGGATAAAAAAAAAGATACCATATGACCACTTAAAAATGACCTAAAAAAATGATTAACTAGTGACAGTGAAAAGATATTGAACACAATTCTCTAGTGAAAACTGACGAGAAGGTTAAATATGGAGGAAATTGAACAAGTTAGTGCAAAGTATTTAACGTGTTTAAGTGAAGCAGAAATAAGAAAGCGGTGACAAAATATTAAGATTAATAAATCTTCCGGACCAGATGGACTGCACACAAGGGTTCTTATGGAGCTAAGCTCAGAGTTAGCTAGGCCATTATACTTAATCTTTAATGCTTCAATAGCAACTGGCATGGTTCCCAGGGACTGGCGTATTGCAGATGTTGTACCACTATTTAAAAGGGAATGAAATCTAATCCTGGAAATTATAGACCAGTAAGCCTGACTTCTGTAGTAGGAAAAATATTGGAAGGTATGTTCAGGGATAGCATTCAGGAGTATCTGAGATGCTCAAACAAAGTGTAAGTACCAGTATGGCTTTGTTTAAAAAAAGGTAATGTCAGACTAACTTTAATTAGCTTCTACAAGGAAGTGAGTGCAGACTTAGACGTGGGTAATGCGGTGGATGTGGTCTTTCTAGATTTTGCAAAAGCCTTCGACACAGTTCCTCACATGAGGTTGTGTCGTAAATTATGGGAACTTGGGCTTGGTGATAATATTTGTACTTGGATCAAAAATTGGTTGGCTAATAGGGAACAGCGGGTGGTAGTCAATGGAACATTTTCAGGTTGGACTGAGGTATTAAGTGGTGTACCAAAAGGATCTATGCTGGGACCTTTACTGTTTAACATATTTAGAAACCACATAGTAAATGGTATAGAGAGTAAGGTATCAATTTTTGCAGACGATACTAAGCTCTGTAGGATAATTAGATCAGATCAGGATGTTGTCTCTTCAAAGCAACTTAACTAAACTGGGGGTTTGGGCAGCAAAGTGGAGTATGAGGTTTAATATAGAGAAATGCAAAGTAATGCATTTCGGGATCAGAAACGAACAGGCAACCTATGCATTGAATGGGATAATTCTTGGAAAGTCAGTAATGTAGAAGGATTTGGGGGTGACCATAGATAATAGACTTAGCAATAGTGCCTAATGTCGGGATGCTGCTGTAAAGGCCAATAGGGTATTAGCATGCATAAAACGGGGAATAGAGACTAGAGATGGAAGCGTAATCCTGCCATTGTATAAATCATTGGTACGGCCCCATCTGGAATACTGTGTACAATTCTGGGCTCCTCATTATAAAAAAGACATAGTAGAACTAGAAAAGGTGCAGAGAAGAGCTACTAAATTAATCAAAGGTTTAGAGTCCTTGGAATATGAGGAAAGGTTAGTTAAGTTGGGAATATTTACACTAGAGAAAATCCTCTGAGAGGTGATAAGATTAATATCTTCAGGTACATGAAGGGACCTTATAGGGATCTTTTGGGCAATTTACTTATCGAGAGATCTGTACACAGGACACGAGGTCACCCTTTAAAGTTAGTGGATAGGGAGTTCAATACCAAACGAAGAAAGGGTTTCTTTACCATACGGGCGGTTAGACTATGGAACACACTGCTGGAGAAAGTGGTAATGTTTG
The DNA here is from genome assembly GCF_028390025.1 of Pseudophryne corroboree. Lineage (NCBI taxonomy): Eukaryota > Metazoa > Chordata > Amphibia > Anura > Myobatrachidae > Pseudophryne > Pseudophryne corroboree. The sequence continues at coordinate 601,081,724 of NC_086447.1, forward strand.
AATCTATCATGATGTTCAAAAAACGTTTAGATACATTATTAGCCGATAATGGCATCCAAGGATATCATCTGTAAACAAAGTTAAGTTAGTAGAATAGCACTATAGGTTGAACTCGATGGACAGTGGTCTTTTTTTCAACCTTAACGATTGTCATTATCTATGGCCCTCTCATTGGCCGTCCAATTTCTGAATGGTGAGACGGCCAACAGTAGAAGCCATTATTACGCAATATATACGCTGACTTCCCACTTTGTTTCCATCTGAGTTACATCACGCAATCGGGTGATTTAATGTTTGTCTGTCCCGCCCAGCGCTGCCAATATCACTGCTGTTCTATATGATTTGTGAGAATTTGATAGTCCAGAAGCGATTATTTCACGCACAAGGACTGATGTCATTTGTTGATAACCGGGAGTCACTATGGAAGTGAGCCCCAGCATTGTGTATATACAGTCAGGTCCATAAATATTGGGACATCGACACAATTGTTATATATTTTGGGCTGTATACACCACCACAATGGATTTGAAATGAAACAAACAAGATGTGCTTCAACTGCAGACTTTCCGCTTTAATTTGAGGGTGTTTACATCCAAATCAGGTGAACGGTGTAAGAATTACAACTGTTTCTATATGTGCCTCACACTTTTTTTTAGCAATGTTAACCAGAGGTCACGAGGATGTGAAAGTTAAGAAAGAGAAAATATGTGAGTTTATGTATGCATTGTACAGTGGGTATGTAATTGGATAAAGGAAAGTTTCTGAATGTTTTGTTGGCAAATTAGAAATTTGATAAGCTTGCCTGAAAAGGTGAGTTTCCAGGGAACTCTTAATGGTTTGGAGACTAGAGGAGAGTCTTGTTATGCTTGGGAGGCATTCCACAGAGTGGGTGCAACCCAAAGAACGTCCTGCAATTGTGATAGAGAGCGAATGAGTGTGGATGAGAGATGTAGATCTTGTGAAGAGCAAAGAGGTTGAGTTGGGAGATATTTTGAAATGAGGGAAGAGCTGTACGTTGGTGTAGTTTGGTTAATGTCCTTGTGTGTGATTAAAAGTATTTTTATAATGAATACGGTAGAATAAATGTAACTAATGGAGGGACTGACAGTGGATCCACAGACGATGAACATCTAGCAAGGAAGATTAGCCTCGCAGATGCATTCAGAATGGATTGGAGTGGTTAAAGTCTGTTTCTGCAGCGGGGTACACTGGTATTCCACAGGGAATAACATTGGGGTGTAGAGTTCGATCTTGATCCGAGGCACCAACAGGCTAAAGCTTTGACTGTTCCCAGGATGCACTGCACTGCCTCCTCTATAGCCCCACCTCCAGGCACTGCAGCTCAGTTTGTAAGTTGGTGCTTGCAGTGCAGGTCACTAACAGGTGGGGCTGCGCTAGGCAGCCCTGAAAAGAACTTTTTAGTGATTTCAAGGGCCGCAGCACTTCCTATGTCTTTATGACATGCTGTGTTGCGGCTCAATCACCTCCCTCAGCTGCGCTGCATACTTCCGCGGCCTGGTTCCCGGGTACTTGCAGCGACGACACACCGGTTTTCTTCAGGCACACCACCGATGTTGTTCTCCAGGATCGTGTGGCTGCACTTGAAGGGGGGAGATAAGGTAAATCGCGATCCGGTCGCGGTCCCAGGAGACTGACCGCGCCGCTGGCGTGGACACTGTGTCGCACAGGGACCCCACTATATTCACCAGGTCAAGGAGCACAGGTCGGATTTATTAAAATCCATTTGCAAAAGGCTCCACAGTACCAGGTGGTGAAGTCCAGCAGAGGTGATAAGGCGCTGACCTGTAGACCCTCCCCCAGCTCCGGGCGCCATCTACTGCTGGTGTTCCCACCTGGAGCTGCATCTTTCCCTCACTCCCTGAAGAGACTACTGGGCACTGTCTCCTCTGTAAAGCCGCCTGTATCATCAGTGCTGTGCATTTACAGACACTTAAGTATTCTACATGTCATTTTAGGCAGTGTTAGTTAAGATCAAGTGCACTGCTCTCTGAATATTTATTACAAGTATTCTGTGATATACATCCAGTGTTTACTGTGCATTGTTATATCTGTATACATACATACCTATATGTAATTACTAGTCCAGTGCAGTTTTATTGTTATATGTGATAATTCCGGCATTGTACCTGTGACTGTAGCTGCTGTGTGGATTCTAACTCTTGTGTATATCACACGTTTGCTATCACTATTTTCTGTACCCTGGGGAACTAGGTGCGTCAGGATCTCATACAATATATAGTGCTACACAGAGTATACTGTTTGTATATCTCACTGTGTTTTTCAGTCACCCCACACCACTTATATCCTCTGTATTTACTGTCACAAAACACAGGGGATTATTTGCTGTTTTTTGTGTTTGTCTGGATATATTGTACTGTTACGCCCTAAGGCTACATCCCATATAATGTCTGCTACACAGGGCGGGACATCCGTGGACGCTCCTGCATCATGCAGTGCTATTGTCACGGATTCACCAGTGGGGGAAGTGTTAGCTGCTGGTTCAGGCGCTGGGTGTCATACATCTCCCAGTCCGTCTGTGGCACATGTCGTCAATCAAGACCCACCTTGGGCAGCTTTTTCAAATATATTGATTACGCTTGTAATGCGTCTTACGCCCCCTGTGGGTCCTCCTGTGCCATTACAGCCACATATTGTCCCTGTAGTTAATCCGCCATGGGCGGATACTTTGTCTACCCAGTTACTGCAATTAAATCAGAGTTTGGTTAGACAAAAGTCCACCTCACATCCCTCTGGGGCCAAGGGGTCCTCTAAAAGAGCCATTTCTTCCTCACAATCCACTAATATTTTGGATAATTCTTCCGATGAGGATGGGGAATATACTTATCCATTAGACACCGATACAGTTGCTTCTGATGAGGAATCTGCAACCCAGGTTGATGTTCCTGACCTTGTGGAGGCTATCAAGCTGATTCTCCAAATTGATGATGACATTGAGCCTCCTGTTACATCTAAGAAACCTGATAAGTTTAAACATCAGAAGGTTGCTAAAGTAGTTTTACCACATTCTGACCTATTAATTGACAGGAAATCCTGGTCATCTCCAGGAAAGAAGTTTTCCCTGTCTAAGAAGATGCTAACTCGTTATCCTATCCCTGCGGAGCTGAGCAACAAGTGGGAAACTCCACCGCCGGTGGACTCTCATGTCGCCCGTCTTGTGGTGTTCTCTACTCTGCCTGTCTCCACTGTCACCTCACTGAAGGAACCGACAGATAAGCGTGTGGAGGGATGCCTGAAGTCTATTTACACTCTTACTGATGCTGTACATAGACCCACTATGGCTGCCTATTGGGAGGCAAAAGGAATTGAAGCATGGGATCAGGCAATTGATGAGGAGCTTCCTCAGAATTTTCCTGACACTGCCAGACAATATCTGTCATATACTACCACAGCCTCTCACTATATTCAGGAGGCGACCTCTGATGCAGGGGTCATGGCAGCCAAGGCTTCTACTACGTCTATCCTGGCTCGCTGGATACTGTGGTTGAGGTGCTGGAAGGTGGACCTGGACTCCCTTTCAAGATAGACATCCTGTTTGGGGAAGATCTGAATAAGATTGTGACTGACTTGACGACGGTCAAGACTGCGTTTCTCCCAAGTACTAATCCTTCTGCTCAGAAGGCTAAGAGTACCACTTTTCGCTTCTTTTGACCTCCAAGTAAAACAGGCTTGCACTTCCAAAACCACTAAGCCCAAATCTAAACAATCCTGGGTCGCCCGTCAGCCTGCTTCCAAACATGACGAGCTTGCTGCATGATGGGGCGGGCCTCCAGCTGGGGGACGCCGATTTCTGCAGTTCACCCAGGCATGGTTAAAGACCACTTCAGATGCCTGGGTACGGGATGTTGTCTCTTTCAAGAGACGTCCCTCTCGCCATTTCTGTTCAACGGTTATCCCCTCGGATCCGTTGAAAGCGCAAACTCTACACCTGGAAACAGAAGTGGTAGTGCTGGTACCTCTGTCTCAGAGAGGCAGGGGATACTGTTCGACCCTGTTTCTACTATTCGACCGAATGGGTCTTTCCGGCCTATCCTCAACCTCAAATCATTGAACAAGTTTGTAAGTGTCCAAATTCCATATGGAAACTCTGCGCTCGATTGTGCTGGCTATGGAACCCGGGGACTTTAGGGTATCCCTGGACATACAGGATGCTTACCTGCACATAACTATTGCCATTTTGCATCAGCAATATCTGCGGTTTAGTATTGGTAACCTTCATTTTCAATTCCAGGCTCTGCCATATGGACTGGCCACGGCACCTCAGATTTTCACCAAGGTGAAGGCCGTGATGACTTCTTTTCTCCGTCGTCAGGGAATCAATCCTGCCATATCTAGACGACTGATTCTGGCGAACTCCCAAGAGGTCCTCCTCAGTCAGCTGGAGATGTCTGTCAAATTCCTTCAAGCCCACGGGTAGTTCATCAATTGGAAGAAGTCCTCGCTGGTCCCTGCTCAGAGCATGGTGCACCTGGGGCGCAGTTAGACACAAACAGCCAAAGACTGTTTCTGTCTCCGGAGAAGGTCCTGAAACTTCAGGACAAGATCAAATGCTTCCTCTCTCGCCAGAGAGTGTCGATACACTCGGCGATGCAAGTACTAGGCCTCATGTGTCGGCTTTCGACATGGTAGAGTATGTTCAATTTCATTCCTGCCCTCTGCAGAGGTAAATCTTTTCCAAATGGGATGGTCTGCCTTATCAGATCAGATCTCAAATGATCTCTTTGACTCCGGAGGTTCGTCTGTCACTTAGCTGGTGGCTACAAAACCAACAGTTGAGCAGGGGCCATCCCTTCTGGATCTCCAACTGGGTGTTCATGAACACGGATGCCAGTCTGCGAGATTGGGGCGCGGTGTTGGTGCAACACTCTCTCCAGGGTCGGTGGACCAGGGAGGAATCTCTCCTCCCAATAAACAGTCTGGAATTGCGGGCAGTGTTCAATTAGTTGACACTGGCCCTGTCTCTGGTACAGAACAGGCCTGTTCAACTACAATCAGACAACGCCACCATGGTGGTGTACATAAATCATCAAGGGTCACTCAAAGCCGCATGGCAATGATGTAAGTGTCAAAAATTCTCCAATGGGCGGAACACCATCTGCCAGCCATATCGGCAGTGTTCACTCCTGGAGTCATCAACTGGGAAACGGACTTCCTCAGTCGTCAGGACATGCACGCCGGAGAGTGCAGCCTTTATCCAGAAGTCTTTCAACCGCTAGTGGACAAGTGGGGCCTCCCAGATGTAGATCTGATGGCATTTTGACACCAGTGATCGCAAATACTCGCTATAGCGCGTATTTTACGCGCTATAAGCAGTAAGGGACCCAGTTTTCAAAAATCAGCGGGTCCCACAGGACGCGCTGTGATTACCGCTGCACACCACGACCAGCCAGTGTTATAATCCTCCTGCTTCCTCCCCTTCCAATTGGTGCTGCGCTGGCGTGAGCTCTCCCCCCGGGTCACTGATAGACAGGGAGGGAGCGTGGTTGGTGCCGCCTCCCTGTCCCCTTCCAATTGGTGCCGTGAGCTCCCCGTCCCCCCGGGTCACTGATAGACATTGCTGCCGCCTCCCCTCACGCACAGCCGGCCTGACACAGCAGAGAGAGCGGCGCCCAGAACGGATCAGTGATTACCTGGCGGCGGTGGCAGGACAGCATGTCAGGCAGTGTGTCTATGGAGCTCGGGCCTGGGGGCGGGAAGCAGGAGACGCGGAGTAGAAAGAGCTCTGTTCCTGGCTAATTCCTTAATCCGCAGCTACTCCCAGGTTGTGACCTTATCGTCATGGATCCCCTGCCATTATCAGCACCCAGCAACCCGGTAACAGGGATGGGCAGCTTGTGTTTGTGTCTGTTTAAATACATGTGTGTCAATGTTTGTGTACTTATAATAAGTATGTGTGTGTCTGTATGCATGTGTACATGTCTGTATCGTGCTCTGCCTGGCGCAATGTGTATAATATCGTGCTCTGCCTGGCGCAATGTGTATAATAACGTGCTCTGCCTGGCGCAATGTGTATAATAACGTGCTCTGCCTGGCGCAATGTGTATAATAACGTGCTCTGCCTGGCGCAATGTGTATAATAATGTGCTCTGCCTGGCACAATGTGTATAATAACGTACTCTGCCTGGCGCAATGTGTATAATATCGTGCTCTGCCTGGCGCAATGTGTATAATATCGTGCTCTGCCTGGCGCAATGTGTATAATAACGTGCTCTGCCTGGCGCAATGTGTATAACGTGCTCTGCCTGGGGTGCCTGGGACCCACTTTTTTTTTTGGCTCAGCGCGATCACTGGACACAATCACAAGGTTCCGGTCTTTGGAGCAAGGATAAGGGATCCTCAAGCAGCGTTCGTGGACCCACTGAAAATTCCATGGAACTTTCGGCTGCCATACGTTTTCCCTCCAGTGTCACTCCTGCCCAGGGTAATACGGAAGTTCAAGCAAGAAATAGGAGTACTACTTCTGGTCCCTCCAGCATGGCCCAGACGGCATTGGTTCTCAGACCTGCAGGGTCGATCGATCGAGTGTCCTCTTCTACTTCCTCAACGCCCAGACCTCCTCGTTCAGGGCCCTTGTGTCTACCCGGATCTGGCCAGACTGGCTCTGACGGTGTGGCTCTTGAAGCATCACTCCTGAGAGCAAAAGGATTTTCTGAGGCAGTTATGCAAACTATGTTGAAAGCCCGTAAACCAGCTTCAGCTCGGATTTATTACAGGGCCTGGATTTCTAACTTAACATGGTGTGCTGCTAAGAATTATGATGCATATACCTTCAAAACTTCCAGACTTCTGGCTTTTCTACAACAAGGCCTAGATTTAGGCCTTCGTCTGGCCTCCCTCAAGGTTCATATTTCTGCTTTGTTGGTGTAGTTTCAGAGAAAAATTACGTCTCTTCCTGACGTTCACACTTTCACTCAGGGTGTCCTACGGATTCAGCCTCCCTATGTCCCTCGTGTCTCCATGGGATCTGTCTGTCATCTTAAATGCCCTACAAAAGTCTCCATTTGAACCTCTTGAGTCTGTGGACTTTAAATGCCTTACACTTAAGGTTGTGTTTCTGTTGACTATTGCCTCTGCTAGGAGGGTGTCGGACTTAGGCTCCTTGTCCTGTCGCCCACCCTTTCTGATTTTTCACTGTGACCGAGCTATTTTCCGAACTCGCCCTGGTTATTTGCCAAAGGTGGTATCCTCTTTTCTCTAACGTCCTAGTGGATGCTGGGGACTCCGTAAGGACCATGGGGAATAGACGGGCTCCGCAGGAGACTGGGCACTCTAAAGAAAGATTCAGTACTATCTGGTGTGCACTGGCTCCTCCCTCTATGCCCCTCCTCCAGACCTCGGTTAGAATCTGTGCCTGGCCAGAGCCGGGTGCTCCTAGTGGGCTCTCCTGAGCTTGCTAGAAAAGAAAGTATTTTGTCAGGTTTTTTATTTTCAGAGAGCTTCTGCTGGCAACAGACTCTCTGCTACGAGGGACTGAGGGGAGAGAAGCAAACCTACTCACGGCAGCTAGGTAGCGCTTCTTAAACTACTGGACACCATTAGCTCCAGAAGGATCGAACACAGGTACCTAACCTTGATCGTCCGTTCCCGGAGCCGCGCCGCCGTCCCCCTCGCAGAGCCAGAAGTACAGAAGCAGCAGAAGCATGAAGACATCGAAATCGGCGGCTGAAGACTCCTGTCTTCACTTAAGGTAGCGCACAGCACTGCAGCTGTGCGCCATTGCTTCCACAGCACACCGCACACTCCGGTCACTGTAGGGTGCAGGGCACAGGGGGGGGCGCCCTGGGCAGCAATTAATTACCTTTTTGGCAAAAATAGACATATATACAGTCTGGGACTGTATATATGCCCGAGCCCCCGCCATTTTTTACACATTAAAGCGGGACAGAAGCCCGCCGCTGAGGGGGCGGGGCCTTCTTCCTCAGCACACCAGCGCCATTTTCTCTTCACAGCTCCGCTGGAAGGACGCTCCTCAGGCTCTCCCCTGCAGTATACAGGTGCAATAGAGGGTAAAAAAGAGAGGGGGGGGGGGGCACATAAATGTAGGCGCAGAGATAAATTTAACAGCAGCTACGGGGTAAACACTAAGGTACAGTGTAATCCCTGGGTTATATAGCGCTGGGGTGTGTGCTGGCATACTCTCTCTCCGTCTCCCCAAAAGCCTTTGTGGGGTCCTGTCCTCAGTCAGAGCATTCCCTGTGTGTGTGCTGTGTGTCAGTACGCCTGTGTCGACATGTTTGATGAGGACGGATAAGTGGAGGCAGAACAAGTGCAGTTGAGTGTGGTGTCGCCGCCGACGGTGCCGACACCTGATTGGATGGATATGTGGAAGGTGTTAAATGATAATGTAAACTCCTTGCATAACAGATTGGATAAAACTGTAACCTTGGGACAGTCAGGGTCTCAACCCATGCCTGATCCTACAGCGCAGAGGCCGTCAGGGTCTCAAAAGCGCACACTATCCCAGATAGTTGACACAGATGTCGACACGGAATCTGACTCCAGTGTCGATGACGATGAGGCAAAGTTGCAGCCTAAAATGACTAAAGCCATCCGCTACATGATTGTAGCAATGAAGGATGTATTACACATTTCTGAGGAAAATCCTGTCCCTGACAAGAGGATTTATATGTATGGGGAGAAAAAGCATGAAGTGACTTTTCCCCCTTCACATGAATTAAATGAATTATGTGAAAAAGCGTGGGATTCACCTGACAGGAAGGTGATAATTTCCAAGAGATTACTTATGGTGTATCCTTTCCCGCCAACGGACAGGTTACGCTGGGAATCCTCCCCTAGGGTAGACAAGGCGTTGACACGCTTGTCTAAGAAGGTGGCCCTGCCGTTTCAGGATACGGCCGCCCTAAAGGATCCTGCGGATAGAAAGCAGGAAGCTAGCCTGCAGTCTGTTTATACACATTCTGGCACACTGCTGAGGCCAGCAATTGCTTCGGCCTGGATGTGTAGTGCGGTAGCTGCATGGACGGATACTCTGTCTGAGGAGATAGATACCCTGGACAGGGACACTGTTCTACTGACCCTGGCACATATATCAAGGACGCGGTCCTATATATGCGGGATGCCCAGAGGGACATTTGCCTGCTGGGCTCTAGAGTAAACGCAATGTCCATTTCTGCCAGAAGGGTCTTATGGACTCTGCGATGGACAGGGGATACCGACTCTAAAAAACACATGGAGGTTTTACCTTATAAGGGTGAGGAATTGTTTGGGGACGGTCTCTCGGACCTAGTTTCCACAGCTACGGCTGGGAAGTCAAATTTCTTGCCTTATGTCCATCCACAGCCTAAGAAAGCACCGTATTACCAAATGCAGTCCTTTCGTTCTCAGAAGAGCAAGAAGGTCAGAGGTGCGTCCTTTCTTGCCAGAGGCAGGGGTAGAGGAAAAAAGCTGCACCATGCAGCTAGTTCCCAGGAACAAAAGTCTTCCCCGGCTTCCACTAAATCCACTGCATGATGCTGGGGCTCCACAGGCGGAGCCAGGAGCCGTGGGGGCGCGTCTCCGACATTTCAGCCACCAGTGGGTTCGCTCACAGTGGATCCTTGGGCTATACAAATTGTGTCTCAGGGATACAAGCTGGATTTCGAGGTGACGCCCCCTCACCGTTACCTAAAATTGGTCTTACCATCTTCCCCATGGAAAGGGAGATAGTGTTGGTGGCAATTCACAACCTTTTTCTCCAGCAGGTGGTGGTAGAGGTTCCCCCCCTTCAACGGGGAAGGGGCTACTATTCAACTATGTTTGTGGTACCGAAACCAGACGGTTAGGTCAGACCCATTTTAAATTTAAAATCCCTGAACATTTATCTGAAGAAATTCAAGTTCAAAATGGAATCGCTCCGAGCGGTCATTGCAAGCCTGGAAGAGGGGGATTTTATGGTGTCTCTGGACATCAAGGATGCTTACTTGCATGTCCCCATTTATCCGCCTCATCAGGAGTACCTCAGGTTTGTGGTACGGGACTGTCCTTACCAATTCCAGACGTTGCCGTTTGGCCTGTCCACGGCACCGAGAGTTTTTACCAAGGTGATGGCGGAAATGATGGTGCTCCTTCGGAAGCAAGGAGTTACAATTATCCCATACTTGGACGATCTCCTCATAAAGGCGAGGTCCAGGGAGCAGTTGCTGATCAGCGTAGCACACTCTCAGGAAGTGTTGCGTCAGCACGGCTGGATTCTGAACATTCCAAAGTCGCAGCTGATTCCTGCGACGCGTCTGCCCTTCCTGGGCATGATTCTGGACACAGACCAGAAGAAGGTGTTTCTCCCGGAGGAGAATGCTCAGGAGCTCGTGACTCTGGTCAGAGACCTCCTAAAGCCAAAACAGGTGTCGGTGCATCACTGCACACGAGTCCTGGGAAAGATGGTGGCGTCATACGAAGCCATTCCCTTCGGCAGGTTCCATGCGAGGGGGGCAGTCACTCAAGGAAGAAACTTCCAAGGGCTGTGGTCAAGTCAGGAGACTTGTCTGCACATAAATATCCTGGAGCTATGGGCCATATACAACGCCCTGAGTCAAGCGGAGCCTCTGCTTCGAGACCAACCAGTGCTGATTCAGTCAGACAACATCACGGCAGTCGCTCATGTAAACCGCCAGGGCGGCACAAGAAGCAGGGTGGCAATGGCGGAAGCCACCAGGATTCTTCATTGGGCGGAGAATCACGTGCAAGCACTGTCAGCAGTGTTCATTCCGAGAGTGGACAACTGGGAAGCAGACTTCCTCAGCAGACACGACCTCCACCCGGAGAGTGGGGACTTCATCAAGAAGTCTTCACGCAGATTGTAAATCGATGGGAACTGCCACAGGTGGACATGATGGCGTCCCGCCTCAACAAAAAATTAAAGAGGTATTGCGCCAGGTCAAGGGACCCTCAGGCGATAGCTGTGGACGCACTGGTGACACCGTGGGTATTCCAGTCGGTCTTTGTGTTTCCTCCTCTTCCTCTCATACCCAGGGTACTGAGAATCGTAAGAAAAAGAGGAGTGAGAACAATACTCATTGTTCCGGATTGGCCAAGAAGGACTTGGTACCCGGAACTGCAAGATATGCTCACCCATGGCCTCTGCCTCTCAGACAGGACCTGTTGCAACAGGGGCCCTGTCTGTTCCAAGACTTACCGCGGCTGCGTTTGACGGCATGGCGGTTGAACGCCGGATCCTAGCAGAAAAGGGCATTCCGGATGCAGTTATTCCTACGCTGATAAAGGCTAGGAAGGACGTGACAGCAAAACATTATCACCGTATATGGCAAAAATATGTTGCTTGGTGTGAGGCCAGGAAGGCCCCTACAGAGGAATTCCAGCTGGGTCGATTCCTGCACTTCCTACAGTCAGGTGTGACTATGGGCCTAAAATTAGGGTCCATAAAGGTCCAGATTTCGGCCCTATCCATTTTCTTTCAAAAAGAACTGGCTTCACTGCCTGAGGTTCAGACGTTTGTTAAGGGAGTGCTGCATATTCAGCCTCCTTTTGTGCCACCAGTGGCACCTTGGGATCTTAACGTGGTCTTGGGTTTCCTGAAATCCCACTGGTTTGAGCCACTTAAGACCGTGGAGCTAAAGTATCTCACGTGGAAAGTGGTCATGCTGTTGGCCTTAGCCTCAGCTAGGCGTGTGTCAGAATTGGCGGCTTTGTCATGTAAAAGCCCCTATCTGGTTTTCCATATGGATAGGGCAGAATTGCGGACTCGTCCGCAGTTTCTGCCAAAGGTGGTGTCATCTTTTCATTTGAACCAACCCATTGTGGTGCCTGCGGCTACTCGTGACTTGGAGGATTCCAAGTTGCTTGATGTAGTCAGGGCTTTGAAGATCTATGTTGCCAGGACGGCTGGAGTCAGGAAAACTGACTCGCTGTTTATCCTGTATGCATCCAACAAGCTGGGTGCTCCTGCTTCAAAGCAAACCATTGCTCGCTGGATCTGTAACACGATTCTGCAGGCTCATTCTGCGGCTGGATTGCCGCATCCAAAATCAGTGAAAGCCCATTCCACAAGGAAGGTGGGCTCTAATTGGGCGGCTGCCCGAGGGGTCTCGGCATTACAGCTTTGCCGAGCTGCTATTTGGTCGGGTTCAAACACATTTGCAAAATTCTACAAGTTTGATACCCTGGCTGAGGAGGACCTGGTGTTTGCCCATTCGGTGCTCCAGAGTCATCCGCACTCTCCCGCCCGTTTGGAAGCTTTGGTATAATCCCCATGGTCCTTACGGAGTCCCCAGCATCCACTAGGACGTTAGAGAAAATAAGAATTTACTCAGCGGTAATTCTATTTCTCGTAGTCCGTAGTGGATGCTGGGCGCCCGTCCCAAGTGCGGACTTTCTGCAATACGTGTATATAGTTATTGCTTAACAAAGGGTTATGGTTATGTAGCATCGGTTGAGTGATGCTCAGTTGTTGTTCATACTGTTAACTGGGTAAGTTTATCACAAGTTGTACAGTGTGATTGGTGTGGCTGGTATAAGTCTTACCCTGGATTCCAAAATCCTTTCCTTGTAATGTCAGCTCTTCCGGGCACAGTTTCCTTAACTGAGGTCTGGAGGAGGGGCATAGAGGGAGGAGCCAGTGCACACCAGATAGTACTGAATCTTTCTTTAGAGTGCCCAGTCTACTGCGGAGCCCGTCTATTCCCCATGGTCCTTACGGAGTCCCCAGCATCCTCTACGGACTACTAGAAATAGAATTACCGGTGAGTAAATTCTTATTTTCACCTTAACCAGGAGATTTTGGTGCCGGCCTTCAACCCTTCTGGTCTATATTCCAAAGAAAAATCTTTGGATATGGTACGGGCTCTCCGTGTTTATGTGGAGAGGACTGCCTCCATCAGGAGGTCAGATTCCCTTTTTGTACTTTTTGGTTTTCAGAAACGTGGCTGGCCTGCAAATAAGCAGACCTTGGCCAAATGGATTATAATGGTGATTGCACAAGCTTATGCGCAGGCTGAGCTCCCAGCTCCTGCTGCTGTCAAGGCTCATTCTACTCGGTCGGTTGGACCTTCTTGGGCGGCCCGCCGTGGCGTGTCCGCTGAACAATTGTGCAAGGCGGCTACGTAGTCCTCTGTGAACACGTTAATCAGATTCTATGCCTTTAATACTTCCGCTTCCTTTGGACGCCAGGTTCTTGTGCCCGCTACAGTGCGTCCCCTCCCATGAGGATCTGCTTTAGGACATCCCCGATGTTATTCCCTGTGGAATACCAGTGTACCCCGCTGCAGAAAAGGAGATTTATGGTTGACTTACCATTATTAAATCTTTCTGTGAGGTACACTGTATTCCACAGGGCGCCACCCTGAAGCACTTAGCTTCTTTGTGTTTGTATGGCATTAGCCGCTAGTCCCTTCTCCTGTCGTGAGAATCTGGTTCTATGTGACTAACATCTAACGTCTCTCTTACCTGCTACTGCATTGGACTGGTTAACAAAACTGAGCTCCAGTGCCTGGAGGCGGGGCTATAGAGGAGGAGGTGGTGCAGTGCATTCTGGGAACAGTCAAAGCTTTAGCCTGTTGGTGCCTCGGATCAAGATCAAACACTACACCCCGATGTTATTCCCTGTGGAATCCAGTGCACCTCGCAGAAAGATTTAACAATGGTAAGTCTACCATTAATCTCCTATTTTGGTAAGACCAATGAGGATAAAAATGCAATAATCAATGCGGGAGGTGGTCCAACTGATAAAGGTAGCGAAGAGGATGTATATTTAAGCAAACTGAAAGAGCGTTTAGATAGGTAGGATGAGAACTAAGAAAGGGCTGTGTCCTGGAGACCTAGGGATTGTAGTGTTTGTATGAGAAGGGAGTGATCAACAGTGTCAAAAGCAACAGAGTTCTAGAAGAATAAGAAGTGAGTGATTGCCTTTAGCCTTCGCAGTGACCAGATTATTCACCGCTTTAGTCAGTCATGTCTCTCTGGAGTTTGGGGAAGAAAAGCCTGACTGGAATGGATCCAATAAATTGTGTAACGCTAGTGTAGGCAAGTCTGTCAAGTAGTTTGTAAGGGCATGGAAGCTGAGAGATGGGACATTAATTTGAGAGAGCATTTGTTCAGAATTTTGTTCTTTTCTGAATGGAAATAATCACTGCATGCTTGAACAGTAATGGAAAGATACCAGTAGAGAGAGAAATTGCAGATCTTCGTTAAGGTTGGGTTTAGCACTTGAGACAGAGCTTTACTTATTTGTGAGTTTATAGGATCAAGAGGAGAGGCAGTATAGTAGCGTAAATGCTGCATATTAAGGATGATTTCAAAAATAGAAGTGTAAATGGTTTATTGTAATCAATTAATGAAATGCAAAGTGAATGGACAGAGACGAAATGTAAATAAAATTAATATTTTGAGTGACCACCCGTTGCCTTCAACACATCAGTTCTTCTAGATAAACTTGCACACAGTTTTAGAAGGAAGTTGTTCCAAACATCTTGGAGGACTAACCATAGATCTTCTGTGAATGTAGGCTTGCTCAAATCCTTTGGTCTCTTCATGTAATCCCAGACAGACTCAATGATGTTGAGATCCAGGGCTCTGTGGGGGCCATATCATCACTCCCTGGACTCCTTGTTCTTTTTACACTGAAGATAGTTCTTAATTATATTGGCTATATGTTTGGGGTCGTTGTCCTGCTGCAGAATACATTTGGAGCCAGTCAGATGTCTGTGTATGAACGATATAGTTTGTGGGAAAAATCTTGCACGATGTCACATCTGATGTGAATCGGTAAGTGTGTACCCAGCCTCACTGAGGAAATGGGTCATTAACTTAGCTGTAAACCAGTTCTGGCATTGGTGCCTGCTATGCTGACTTTTGTGTTGCTGAGTGGTGGACAGACAAGAATTTGATATTGGTCCCTGTTATCTTCATAACAAACTTTTTAATTAACACAAAAAGGGACAGCGTTAGAAGATAATGAATATAAAATGATATACTTCTGAGTTCTGATTATATGGATAAGTCATTCTTGTTTCAACATACAGTACTTCCAGTCGACATAGTAACTGTTGAAATAACGTATTTATCCCACTATAATGTTTACTAAACAGGCTGTAGAGTTTTACACTGAACAATGTATTTTACCCTTTTTTGGATTTATATATGAAATTTATAAATTTGGTGTTTATTGTACATTTTAAAGGTTTTTTTAAATTTAGTTTTGATGTTTTTACGTTATATAGCTTGCCATTGAAATTACATTTTATATTTGGAATTTGCCCCATGTGAACATCCGATAACTTAAATCTAAATATTTGTAGAATTAACGTATACATTTTGTTCTATTTAAGCCATAATTTAAGTTCATCACTTCTTGTTTTTGTCAGCTATAAAAATGTTTAAAAACTCAGTCTTTTCTTTTGTACTGCACTGTAAAATTTATGTGCATGTTTTTTTTTTTTTTCTCTTTGCATTGCTAAAACATTGAATGTGATTTATATGTTTTTTTTCACTTATTTTTTTTTTTTCAAATAACTTCTGGATGTGGACTATATAACAAGAATACATTTCTGTGCTGCCAAATTTAGCCTAATGTCAGCTGACCATTGCCAGTGTTTCTTAAATATAGATCTTTCCATAAAATATTGCACAGAATGTGTTTGCATTACAAAAATGTAATACAGGTTGAGTATCCCTTATCCAAAATGCTTGGGACCAGAGGTATTTTGGATATCGGATTTTTCCGTATTTTGGAATAATTGCATACCATAATGAGATATCATGGTGATGGGACCTAAATCTAAGCACAGAATGCATTTATGTTTCATATACACCTTATACACACAGCCGGAAGGTAATTTTAGCCAATATTTTTTATAACTTTGTGCATTAAACAAAGTGTGTCTACATTCACACAATTCACTTATGTTTCATATACACCTTATTCACACAGCCTGAAGGCCATTTAATACAATATTTTTAATAACTTTGTGTATTGAACAAAGTTTGTGTACATTGAGCCATCAAAAAACAAAGGTTTCACTATCTCACTCTCACTCAAAAAAGTCCGTATTTCGGAATATTCCGTATTTCGGAATATTTGGATATGGGATACTCAACCTGTATTACATTTGTGATATTGCATGGCTTCTTTACTCTGAAATACGGAGTAGCTTTGTGTGTAAGCTCATGGATATAGGATTGTAAGTGTGTATGTATGTATATATGTGTGTGTGTGTGTGTGTGTGTGTGTATATATGTATATATATATTTCTCTAACGTCCTAGTGGATGCTGGGGACTCCGAAAGGACCATGGGGAATAGCGGCTCCGCAGGAGACTGGGCACAAAGTAAAAGCTTTAGGACTAGCTGGTGTGCACTGGCTCCTCCCCCTATGACCCTCCTCCAAGCCTCAGTTAAGATTTTGTGCCCGAACGAGAAGGGTGCAATCTAGGTGGCTCTCCTGAGCTGCTTAGAGTAAAAGTTTAAATAGGTTTTTTTATTTTCAGTGAGACCTGCTGGCAACAGGCTCACTGCATCGAGGGACTAAGGGGAGAAGAAGCGAACTCACCTGCGTGCAGAGTGGATTGGGCTTCTTAGGCTACTGGATATTAGCTCCAGAGGGACGATCACAGGCCCAGCCATGGATGGGTCCCGGAGCCGCGCCGCCGGCCCCCTTACAGAGCCAGAAGAGTGAAGAGGTCCGGAAAATCGGCGGCAGAAGACGTCCTGTCTTCAATAAGGTAGCGCACAGCACCGCAGCTGTGCGCCATTGCTCTCAGCACACTTCACACTCCGGTCACTGAGGGTGCAGGGCGCTGGGGGGGGGGCGCCCTGGGACGCAATTAAAATACCTTAAATGGCTAAAAATACATCACATATAGCTCCTGGGCTATATGGATGTATTTAACCCCTGCCAGTTTTCCACAAAAAAGCGGGAGAAAGGCCGCCGAAAAAGGGGCGGAGCCTATCTCCTCAGCACACAAGCGCCATTTTTTCCTCACAGCTCCGTTGGAGGAAGGCTCCCTGACTCTCCCCTGCAGTCCTGCACTACAGAAACAGGATAAAACAAGAGAGGGGGGGGCACTAATTTGGCATATTAATATATACAGCAGCTATATTAGGAAAAAACACTTATATAAGGTTATCCCTGTATATATATATAGCGCTCTGGTGTGTGCTGGCAAACTCTCCCTCTGTCTCCCCAAAGGGCTAGTGGGGTCCTGTCCTCTGTCAGAGCATTCCCTGTGTGTGTGCTGTGTGTCGGTACGCTGTGTCGACATGTATGAGGAGGAAAATGGTGTGGAGGCGGAGCAATTGCCTGTGTTAGTGATGTCACCCCCTAGGGAGTCGACACCTGACTGGATGGTCTTATGGAAAGAATTACGTGATAGTGTCGGCACTTTACAAAAGACTGTTGACGACATGAGACAGCCGGCAAATCAGTTAATACCTGTACAGGCGTCTCAAACACCGTCAGGGGCTATAAAACGCCCGTTACCTCAGGTCGATACAGACACTGACACGGACACTGACTCCAGTGTCGACGGTGAGGAAACAAACGTATTTTCCAGTAGGGCCACACGTTACATGATCACGGCAATGAAGGAGGTTTTGAACATTTCTGATACTACAAGTACCACAAAAAAGGGTATTATGTGGGGTGTGAAAAAACTACCCGTAGTTTTTCCTGAATCAGATGAATTAAATGAGGTGTGTGATGAAGCGTGGGTTTCCCCCGATTAAAAAACTGGTAATTTCTAAAAAATTATTGGCATTATACCCTTTCCCGCCAGAGGTTAGGGCGCGTTGGGAAACACCCCCTAGCGTAGATAAGGCGCTCACACGCTTATCAAAACAAGTGGCGTTACCGCCTCCTGATACGGCCGCCCTCAAGGAACCAGCTGATAGGAAGCTGGAAAATATCCTTAAAAGTATATACACACATACTGGTATTATACTGCGACCAGCAATCGCCTCAGCCTGGATGTGCAGTGCTGGGGTGACTTGGTCGGATTCCCTGACTGAAAATATTGATACCCTGGACAGGGACAATATATTATTGACTATAGAGCATTTAAAGGATGCATTTCTATATATGCGAGATGCACAGAGGGATATTTGCACTCTTGCATCAAGAGTAAGTGCGATGTCCATTTCTGCCAGAAGAGGATTATGGACGCGACAGTGGTCAGGGGATGCGGATTCCAAACGGCATATGGAAGTATTGCCGTATAAAGGGGAGGAGTTATTTGGGGTCGGTCTATCGGACCTGGTTTCCACGGCAACGGCTGGAAAATCCACCTTTTTACCCCAAGTCACCTCGCAGCAGAAAAAGATACCGTCTTTTCAGGCTCAGTCCTTTCGTCCCCATAAGGGCAAGCGGGCAAAAGGCCACTCATATCTGCCCCGGGGCAGAGGAAGGGGAAAAAGACTGCAGCAAACAGCCTCTTCCCACGAACAGAAGCCCTCCCCCGCTTCTGCCAAGTCCTCAGCATGACGCTGGGGCCTTACAAGTGGACTCAGGCACGGTGGGGGCCCGTCTCAAGAATTTCAGCGCGCAGTGGGCTCACTCGCAAGTGGACCCCTGGATCCTGCAGGTAGTATCTCAGGGGTACAAATTGGAATTCGAGACGTCTCCCCCTCGCCGGTTCCTGAAGTCTGCTTTACCAACGTCTCCCCCCGACAGGGAGGCGGTATTGGAAGCCATTCACAAGCTGTATTCCCAGCAGGTGATAATCAAGGTACCCCTCCTACAACAGGGAAAGGGGTATTATTCCACGCTGTTTGTGGTACCGAAGCCGGACGGCTCGGTGAGACCCATTTTAAATCTGAAATCCTTGAACACTTACATAAAAAGGTTCAAGTTCAAGATGGAGTCACTCAGAGCAGTGATAGCGAACCTGGAAGAAGGGGACTATATGGTGTCTCTGGACATCAAGGATGCTTACCTCCATGTCCCAAATTTGCCCTTCTCACCAAGGGTACCTCAGGTTTGTGGTACAGAACTGTCACTATCAGTTTCAGACGCTGCCGTTTGGATTGTCCACGGCACCCCGGGTCTTTACCAAGGTAATGGCCGAAATGATGATTCTTCTTCGAAGAAAAGGCGTCTTAATTATCCCTTACTTGGACGATCTCCTGATAAGGGCAAGGTCCAGAGAACAGTTAGAGGTCGGAGTAACACTATCTCAAGTAGTACTACGACAACACGGATGGATTCTAAATATTCCAAAATCGCAGCTGATTCCGACGACACGTCTGCTGTTCCTAGGGATGATTCTGGACACAGTACAGAAAAAGGTGTTTCTCCCGGAGGAGAAAGCCAAGGAGTTATCCGACCTAGTCAGGAACCTCCTAAGACCAGGCCAAGTGTCAGTACATCAATGCACAAGGGTCCTGGGAAAGATGGTGGCTTCTTACGAAGCGATTCCATTCGGCAGATTCCACGCAAGAACTTTTCAGTGGGATCTGCTGGACAAATGGTCCGGATCGCATCTTCAAATGCATCAGCGGATAACCCTGTCTCCAAGGACAAGGGTGTCTCTCCTGTGGTGGTTACAGAGTGCTCATCTCCTAGAGGGCCGCAGATTCGGCATTCAGGATTGGGTCCTGGTGACCACGGATGCCAGCCTGAGAGGCTGGGGAGCAGTCACACAGGGAAGAAATTTCCAGGGCTTGTGGTCAAGCATGGAAACGTCACTTCACATAAATATCCTGGAACTAAGGGCCATTTACAATGCCCTAAGTCAGGCAAGACCTCTGCTTCAGGGTCAGCCGGTGTTGATCCAGTCGGACAACATCACGGCAGTCGCCCACGTAAACAGACAGGGCGGCACAAGAAGCAGGAGGGCAATGATGGAAGTGGCAAGGATTCTTCGCTGGGCGGAGAATCATGTGATAGCACTGTCAGCAGTGTTCATTCCGGGAGTGGACAACTGGGAAGCAGACTTCCTCAGCAGACACGATCTTCACCCGGGGGAGTGGGGACTTCACCCAGAAGTCTTCCACATGATTGTGAACCATTGGGAAAAACCAAAGGTGGACATGATGGCGTCCCGCCTCAACAAAAAACTGGACAGATATTGCGCCAGGTCAAGGGACCCTCAGGCAATAGCTGTGGACGCTCTGGTAACACCGTGGGTGTACCAGTCAGTGTATGTGTTCCCTCCTCTTCCTCTCATACCAAAAGTACTGAGAATCATAAGAAGGAGAGGAGTAAAGACTATACTCGTGGCTCCGGATTGGCCAAGAAGGACTTGGTACCCGGAAATTCAAGAGATGCTCACGGAAGACCCGTGGCCTCTACCTCTAAGAAAGGACCTGCTCCAGCAGGGACCATGTCTGTTCTAAGACTTACCGCGGCTGCGTTTGACGGCATGGCGGTTGAACGCCGGATCCTGAAGGAAAAAAGCATTCCGGATGAAGTCATCCCTACCCTGATCAAAGCCAGGAAGGATGTAACCATACAACATTATCACCGTATTTGGCGTAAATATGTTGCGTGGTGCGAGGCCAGGAAGGCCCCTACAGAGGAATTTCAACTGGGTCGTTTCCTGCATTTCCTGCAAACAGGACTGTCTATGGGCCTAAAATTAGGGTCCATTAAGGTTCAAATTTCGGCCCTGTCAATATTCTTCCAAAAAGAACTGGCTTCTGTTCCTGAAGTTCAGACGTTTGTCAAGGGAGTACTGCATATACAGCCTCCTTTTGTGCCTCCAGTGGCACCTTGGGATCTCAATGTAGTTTTGGGATTCCTAAAATCACATTGGTTTGAACCACTCACCACTGTGGACTTAAAATATCTCACATGGAAAGTGGTAATGCTGTTAGCCCTGGCTTCAGCCAGGCGTGTCTCAGAATTGTCGGCTT
The DNA here is from genome assembly GCF_028390025.1 of Pseudophryne corroboree. NCBI lineage: Eukaryota > Metazoa > Chordata > Amphibia > Anura > Myobatrachidae > Pseudophryne > Pseudophryne corroboree. Next base: position 601,102,562 of record NC_086447.1, read on the forward strand.
TATCCTATAAAAGCCCTTACCTAATTTTTCATACGGACAGGGCAGAATTGAGGACTCGTCCTCAATTTCTCCCTAAGGTGGTTTCAGCATTTCACTTAAACCAGCCTATTGTGGTGCCTGCGGCTACTAGGGACTTGGAGGATTCCAAGTTGCTGGACGTAGTCAGGGCCCTGAAAATATGTTTCCAGGACGGCTGGAGTCAGGAAATCTGATTCGCTGTTTATCCTGTATGCACCCAACAAGCTGGGTGCTCCTGCTTCTAAGCAGACGATTGCTCGTTGGATTTGTAGTACAATTCAGCTTGCACATTCTGTGGCAGGCCTGCCACAGCCAAAATCTGTAAAAGCCCATTCCACACGGAAAGTGGGCTCATCTTGGGCGGCTGCCCGAGGGGTCTCGGCTTTACAACTTTGCCGAGCAGCTACTTGGTCAGGGGCAAACACGTTTGCTAAATTCTACAAATTTGATACCCTGGCTGAGGAGGACCTGGAGTTCTCTCATTCGGTGCTGCAGAGTCATCCGCACTCTCCCGCCCGTTTGGGAGCTTTGGTATAATCCCCATGGTCCTTTCGGAGTCCCCAGCATCCACTAGGACGTTAGAGAAAATAAGAATTTACTTACCGATAATTCTATTTCTCATAGTCCGTAGTGGATGCTGGGCGCCCATCCCAAGTGCGGATTGTCTGCATTACTTGTACATAGTTATTGTTACAAAAATCGGGTTATTGTTGTTGTGAGCCATCTTTTCAGAGGCTCCTTCTGTTATCATGCTGTTAACTGGGTTCAGATCACAAGTTGTACGATGTGATTGGTGTGGCTGGTATGAGTCTTACCCGGGATTCAAAATCCTTCCTTATTGTGTACGCTCGTCCGGGCACAGTATCCTAACTGAGGCTTGGAGGAGGGTCATAGGGGGAGGAGCCAGTGCACACCAGCTAGTCCTAAAGCTTTTACTTTGTGCCCAGTCTCCTGCGGAGCCGCTATTCCCCATGGTCCTTTCGGAGTCCCCAGCATCCACTACGGACTATGAGAAATAGAATTATCGGTAAGTAAATTCTTATTATATATATGTATGTTTAATTTAAATAAAAAAAAATATTTATACGCATTTTGATTGACAGGAAGTGACCGTTCATGGGTGTCAACATGGCGTTTGTGGAGAGTGGTTGGGAAAACGCAGGTGTCATGGCCAGTTTTGGGGCGTGTATCTGACGTTATCTGCGAACGCTGTGTTCAAAAACATGGCACCCGGTGCAGCTGCATTCTCATTGATTTGAGTATGCTGAGGTCAGCGGCAACTGTCGATGGTGCTCATTATTTGCATATGCTTTGTGATTCTGCTAATACATACGCAGGTTTACGAATGCATCGGTGGGCGTCTTTTATCCTTTTTGGGCGGCTCTTCACATGCGATTTTTATCAATAGATTTGTGAAAATCTGTATCTCAGCCTCAATAGGGTTACATAGTGAATTAGGCCCACAGGCTGGATATGTAGAGCCTTGACATTGGAAGGTAATAGTGAAAGCATCCTTTTTGTAGTCTAGTCAATATGCAGCTGATTGTGTGCTGGTATAAATAACAAAGCTGAAGTACTGCGTGATTCCGGGGGCCTGTTATAAGTTACTGACTGCTAACAAATTGATAGTTCTTACAATCTCTTGACCCTATAAAAGCACTGGCTCTACAGTGTGCAGATGAATGATCCTCTGTAACATTACTTCACAACAATAAGAAGTTGATACTTTAAACATATGTGATGTCTGTATCAGAAGCCGTGTAAGTACCAAAAGTGGATTCTTTCTGTAACCCTTCAGGAGAATGTGCTTCTAGTTGATGATTTGGCCAGTCTTCTCAATGTTGTACTCACCAGGTTTAAAATTAGTATGGTATACCCAGTTTAGTTAGAATTTATTTATTTTCCACTTAAATTTTTTTTTCAATTTCATTTATACCCCTTTCAGACTAGCAAACCTTTCCCGGGTTTTTGCACGTGAACGCACATCAACCCAGGATTTTGCCTCGTCTGAAAGGGTTCTAAAGCAATATGCCGGGGTCGAACGTCTGGGCTTTTCATCCCAGGTCGTGACCTGTGTTGAAGCCGGATTCGACCCGGAATGCGTGCAGTGTGAACGGGTAAGCTGTGTCAAGGTGTCCCGGCACCCGTTCTCTGCATAGGAGGAGACTGCGCTTAGAGGTGATCCTGTAGTGTCAGCGGTGACGTCACCAACTCAGCAATATGCTATGTCGAGACACACGTCTGAAAGGGGTCTCAGGCCGGGTCGCACTCGTGTACAAATTCCCGGGTGCGACCCGGCTCTGTAAGTCTGAAAGGGGTATTAGTAGCATATCAGAGTGGATCCTGGCTGTTGTATATTGACCAGCAGCTTTTATTGAAATCCTAGTTCTACTAACACGTAACATGACATACAGGGGAGCAATTGTGACTTTTGCAACAACACAATCTTTTCCTTGGATTGGAATCCATGTGGTCATCTATGAATGACATGTCACTCTGGAATGCATATGAAGTTACCACCAGTCTTACATTATAATCGTACTGAAATGTGGTCAGGGGCATGGAAGAACTGCTGCCGGGACACTTTTTTTTTCCTTCTCCAACGTCCTAGTGGATGCTGGGGACTCCGTAAGGACCATGGGGAATAGACTGGCTCCGCAGGAGACATGGGCACTTTAAGAAAGAATTTAGATTCTGGTGTGCTCTGGCTCCTCCCTCTATGTCCCTCCTCCAGACCTCAGTTTGAGACTGTGCCCAGACGAGCTGGGTGCTGTTCAGTGAGCTCTCCTGAGCTTGCTGTGAGAATGTATTTTGTTAGGTTTTTTATTTTCAGGGAGCTCTGCTGGCAACAGACTCCCTGCATCGTGGGACAGAGGGGAGAGAAGCAGCCCTACTCTCTGAAGCTAGGTCCTGCTTCTTAGGCTACTGGACACCATTAGCTCCAGAGGGATCGTACACAGGATCTCACCCTCGTCGTCCGATCCCAGAGCCGCGCCGCCGTCCCCCTCGCAGAGCCGGAAGACAGAAGCCGGGTGAGTATGAGAAGCAAGAAGACTTCGAAATCGGCGGCAGAAGACTCCGTGTTCTTCACTGAGGTAACGCACAGCACTGCAGCTGTGCGCCATTGCTCCCACACACCTCACATACTCCGGTCACTGTAAGGGTGCAGGGCGCAGGGGGGTGGGGGTGGGGGGGCGCTCTGGGCAGCATATGGACCTAAAGTACACATATATACAGTTGGGCATCGTATATATGTATGAGCCCCCGCCAAGAAAATTTATATTTAAGCGGGACAGAAGCCCGCCGTCGAGGGGGCGGGGCTTCTTCCTCAGCACTCACCTGCGCCATTTTTTCTCCACCGCTCCGCTGAGAGGAAGCTCCCCAGGCTCTCCCCTGCAGATACATGGTAGAAAAGGGTAAAAAGAGGGGGGGGGGGCACATAATTAGGCGCAAAAATCAATATAAACAGCAGCTGCTGGGTTAACATTAAGTTACTGTGTTATTCCTGGGTTTATAGCGCTGGGGTGTGTGCTGGCATACTCTCTCTCTGTCTCTCCAAAGGGCCTTGTGGGGGAATTATCTTCAGATGAGCATTCCCTGAGTGTGTGGTGTGTCGGTACGTGGGTGTCGACATGTCTGAGGTAAAAGGCTCCCCTAAGGAGGTGATGGGGCAAATGTGTGTGAGTGGTGTCTTGGTCGACAACGCCGACACCTGTTTGGATATGTGAAATTAAGTGCTAAGGAAAATTTATTGCACAAAAGATTAGAGAACAGACAGGGAATCTACCCATGTCTGTCCCTATGTCGCAGATACCTTCAGAGTCTCTCAATGCTCACTATCCAAAATAATAGACACTGATATCGACACGGAGTCTGACTCCAGTGTCGACTACGATAATGCAAAGTTACAGCCAATATGGCAGGAAAGTATTCAATATATGATTATTGTAATAAAAAAATGTTTTGCATATCACTGATGACTCATCTGTCCCTGACACAAGGGTACACATGTTTAAGGGGAAGAAAGCTGAGGTAAATTTCCCTCCTCTCATGAAGAAAAAGAGCAGGAATCTCCAGACAAGAGACTGCAGTTTCCCACAAAGAATTCCCTATTAGGGCCAGGATACGATGGGAATCTTCCCCTAGGGTGTCATGTTTGCCCATAAGGTAGCGCTGGAATAACAGCTATCCTCAGGGATCCTGCAGATAGCATGCAGTAAAAGTACTTTGAAGTCCATTTACACACTTTCTGGTACACTACTCAGACTGGCGATTGTGTCGGCATGGGTTTATAGCGCTGTAGCAGCGTGGACAGATACCTTATCAGCAGAGATTGAGACCCTAGTATGTATGTATGTATGTATGTGTATATATATATATATATATATATATATATATATATATATATATATATATATATAAAACATGCCCAAAGAGACATTAGTCTTCAGGTTTCTAGAGTCAACGCTATGTCGATTTCTGCTTGACGTGTCCTGTGGAACATGCAATGGACAGGTGATGCCGACTTAAGAGGCATATGGAAGGTTTACCTTACAAGGCTGAGGATTGTGTGGAGAAGGGATCTCGGACCTGGTCTCCACAGCTATAGCTGGTAATTCTGATGTTTTGCCTTATATTCCAGCACAGCCTAGGAAAGCACGACATTATCAAATGCAGTCCTTTCGATCACAAAGAAACAAGCAAGTCTGAGGTGCGTCCTTTCTTGCCAGAGTCAGGGGCAGAGGAAAGAAGCTGCACAACACAGCTACTTCCCAGGAACAGAAGTCCTTCCCGGCCTCTATAAAATCCACCGCATGTCGCTGGGGCTCCACAGGCGGAGCTAGGCCCGGTGGGGGCACATCTTCGAAATTTCAGCCACAAGTGGGTTCACTCCCTGTTGGATCCCTGGGCGATAGATATTGTGTCTCAGGGATACAAGCTGGACTTCGAGGAGATGCCCCCTCACTGACGGCCCTGCCGGCTTCCCCCCGCGAGAGGGAAATAGTGTTAACTGCAATTCACAAATTGTATCTTCCACAGGTAGTGGTCAAGGTTCCCCTCCTTCAACAAGGAGGGGGTTATTATTCGACCATGTTGTAGTCCCGAAACCGGACGGTTCGGTCAGACCCATATTGAATTTAAAATCCCTGAACATATACTTGAAAAGGTTCAAGTTCAAGATGGAATCGCTGAGAGCGGTCGTCACAAGCCTGGAAGGGGGGGATTTTATGGTGTCTCTGGACATAAAGGATGCATACCTTCATGTCCCCATTTATCCACCTCATCAGGCGTACCTCAGATTTGTGGTACAGGATTGTCATTACCAATTTCAGACGTTGCCGTTTGGTCTCTCCACGGCGCCGAGAATATTTACCAAGGTACTGGCGGAAATGATGGTACTCCTGCAGAAGCAAGGGGTCGCAATTATCCCATAATTGGACGATCTCCTCATAAAAGCGGGATCAAGAGAGCAGTTGCTGATCAGCGTAGCACTTTCTCTGGAAGTGTAACGGCAACACGGCTGGATTCTAAATATTCCGAAGTCGCAGTTGGCTCCTACGGCTCGTCTGCCTTTCCTAGGCATGATTCTAGACACAGACCAGAAAAGGGTTTATCTCCCGATAGAGAGAGCTCAGGAGCTCATGACACTGGTCAGGAACCTATTAAAACCAAAACAGGTGTCAGTGCATCACTGCACTCGAGTCCTGGGAAGGATGGTGGCATCATACGAGGCCATTCCCTTCGGCAGGTTCCATGCGAGGACCTTTCAATGGGACTTACTGGACAAGTGGTCCGGATCACATCTTCAGATGCATCGGTTAATCACCTTATCCCCCAGGGCCAGGGTGTCTCTCCTGTGGTGGCTGCAGAATGCTCACCTTCTCGAGGGCCGCAGATTCGGCATTCAGGACTGGGTCCTGGTGACCACGGATGCAAGCCTCCGAGGGTGGGGAGCAGTCACACAGGGAAGAAATTTCCAAGGTCTGTGGTCAAGTCAGGAAACTTGCCTTCACATCAACATACTGGAACTAAGGGCCGTATACAACGCCCTACGTCAAGCGGAGACCCTGCTTCGCGACCAACCGGTTCTGACACCATCACCGCAGTGGCTCATGTAAACCGACAAGGCGGCACAAGGAGCAGGGTAGCGATGGCGGAAGCCACCAGAATTCTTCGCTTGGCGGAAAATCACGTAAGCGCACTGTCAGCAGTGTTCATCCCGGGAGTGGACAACTGGGAAGCAGATTTCTTTAGCAGACACGACCTCCATCCGGGAGAGTGGGGACTTCATCAGGTAGTCTTCGCACAGATGAGGGCATCACGCCTCAACAAAAAACTACAGAGGTATTGCGCCAGGTCAAGAGACCCTCAGGCGATAGCTGTAGACGCCCTGGTGACACCGTGGGTGTTCCAGTCGGTCTATGTATTTCCTCCTCTTCCTCTCATACCCAAGGTGCTGAGAATAATCAGAAAAAGAGGAGTGAGAACGATACTCATTGTTCCAGATTGGTCACGAAGGGCCGTGGCCTCTTCCTCTAAGACAGGACTTGTTGCAACAGGGGCCCTGTCTGTTCCAAGACTTACTGCGGCTGCGTTTGACGGCATGGTGGTTGAACGCCGGATCCTAGCAGAGAAAGGCATTCCGGATGAGGTCATACCTACGCTGATAAAGGCTAGGAAGGACGTGACAGCTCAACATTATCACCGTATATGGTGAAAATATGTTGCTTGGTGTGAGGCCAGGAATGCCCCTACGGAGGAATTCCAGGTGGGCCGTTTCCTTCACTTCCTACGGTCAGAAGTGAATTTGGGCCTAAAATTGGGGTCCATTAAGGTCCAGATTTCGGCCCTATCCATTTTCTTTAAAAGGAGTTGACTTCTCTACCTGAAGTTCAGACGTTTGTAAAGGGAGTGCTGCATATTCAGCCTCCCTTTTGTGCCTCCAGTGGCACCTTGGGATCTTAACGTGGTGTTGAGTTTCCTGAAATCCCACTGGTTTGAACCACTTAAAACGGTGGAGTTGAACTATCTCGCGTGGAAGGTGGTCATGCTATTAGCCTTGGCTTCGGCTAGGCGTGTGTCAGAGTTGGCGGCTTTGTCACATAAAAGCCCATATCTGGTTTTCCATGCGGATAGAGCAGAATTGCGGACCCGTCCACAATTTCTGCCGAAAGTGGTGTCATCCTTTCATATGAACCAACCTATTGTGGTGCCTGTGGCTACTACGGACTTGGAGGATTCCGAGTTGCTTGATGTAGTCAGGGCTTTGAAGGTTTATGTAGCCAGAACGGCTAGGGTCAGGAAAACAGAGTCTTTGTTTATCCTGTATGCTTCCAACAAGCTTGGTGCTCCTGCTTCAAAGCAGACTATTGCTCGCTGGATCTGTAACACGATTTAGCAGGCTCATTCGGCGGCTGGATTGCCGCTGCCCACTAGGAAGGTGGGCTCTTCTTGGACGGCTGCCCGAGGGGTCTCGGCATTACAACTTTGCCGAGCGGCTACTTGGTCAGGTTCAAACACTTTTGCAAAGTTCTACAAGTTTGTTACCCTGGCCGAGGAGGACCTTGTGTTTGCTCAATCGGTGCTGCAGAGTCATCCGCACTCTCCCGCCCGTTTGGGAGCTTTGGTATAATCCCCATGGTCCTTAAGGAGTCCCCAGCATCCACTAGGACGTTAGAGAAAATAAGATTTTACTTACCGGTAAATCTATTTCTCGTAGTCCGTAGTGGATGCTGGGCGCCCGTCCCAAGTGTGGACTTTCTGCAATGCTTGTATATAGTTACTGCTTAAATAAGGGTTATGTTATGGTTGCATCAGGGTTGACCTGTTGCTCTGTTGTTGTTCAAACTGTTGACTGGGTATGTTTATCTCCGTTATACGGTGTGATTGGTGTGGCTGGTATGAATCTTGCCCTGGATTACCAAAATCCTTTCCTTGTACTGTCAGCTCTTCCGGGCACAGTTTCTTTAACTGAGGTCTGGAGGAGGGACATAGAGGGAGGAGCCTGAGCACACCAGAATCTAAATTCTTTCTTAAAGTGCCCATGTCTCCTGCGGAGCCTGTCTATTCCCCATGGTCCTTACGGAGTCCCCAGCATCCACTACGGACTACGAGAAATAGATTTACCGGTAAGTAAAATCTTATTTTTTTATTTTTTTTTAGACTTATTCGTTCTTGTGCAGTTTGTTACTAATAAATTCCTTCTCCTAGTAGTAAAACTGATTCAGAATGTTAGATCAGCAGTACAATATGGGCTGAGAGCCATAATAATATCAAGCAAGTTAATGCCGTAAACAATAGATCTAACAAACTCTTTAACTGAATGTCTGAGTATATACAGTATTAGTTCAAATGCATGTTGAAGTCTTTTAACTTTAACTATGCATAATGTATATTATCTGCATGAATTACAATTTGGCTGCATTGAAAGCAGGTATGCAACTTCACTAGTTTACATTTTTCTACCCCCCCCCCCCCCCCCCCCCTGAAACTACATATGAACTATTCATTTTCCAAATCAAACAACTTATAGTTGCCCAATCAAGTAGTCTGTTATTTGAATATGCGTTGGTTGCAGTTGCCCCCTCATTTAAAAATGGAACCAAATGTTTATAATACCCAGTATGTAGAGTTGTACGCGTCTATGTGAATGCTCCGCTCCTATCCATATGATTGGCATCTGTGCATCACTGGAGGTTTGTGTCTGGCAATCCTGCTATTTGGGAGCTTCTGCCAGAGGTGGAAGGTGAATCTATAATCTTTAATTCAAGTGACTTCAACATCTAGTCATCCTGTATCTTCAAATGAGAAATAACCTTCAGTTAGGTGGTGGCTATCACATGAATGTTAAGGGTGCCAGATGTAACAGTGTAACACACTGCATGAGAATCGATAATGCCCTTTCTGTCTCCATTGGATACATAGTAACTGCAGTTTACATAGAGTTGGACTGAGATTGCCTCTGTCTAGAGTCACTGATCTCCATTATGTTTTTATAAAAAACAGGGAAACGGCTGCGCAGTGTATCAGGGAAAAAATGAAAAGAGCCGACGTTTTGTTTAAAAATTAACACAATTTATTAACCATGAATACTGAATAGAAATATGCTTTTCATAAAACTAGTAATTTAAAAGTTAGTAGTATGTATAACTGTATAATGAAACACACCTTGATGAATATAGGTATCGTAGGAAATTTAGGAGCAGCTTATATAAGGAGACTTGTTGAAGATCCGTAATTACTCACAAGGTTTTCACTTGTGGATTCATTTGTATAGATGATAAATGAAAAACGGTCCCAAATAGTGCACAGTGTGCCCGTCACAAGGCTGTGTTGCTGTAATGTATACCTCTCCTGTGGGCTGGTCCGAGACCGGGTCTCCCCGGTTCTTGATCCTGCGTTGCCCACTCGTGCTATGCAGCAAGGAGATGGTAAAAGCCGCCGGGCTGATGTAGTACGTGAGAAGGATGTAGCCGATAGGAGCCGCGTGCTGGTATGTGCGGCTTGCGGGAACCGAAGTGCCGGTATGAAAGTCCGTTGGATCTTGGCAGAGAGCTGCTGGTGTAGATACCTGGATCAAGGTGGATGATGAGGCGGGGTCCTAACGCGTTTCGTCACGTATCACGTGACTTTTTCAAAGGTGTATTCCTACCTCTGTGCTCAGCAGTATTTAAAGCCAAAGTGGCTAAGTGTATACAGGTGTACAAGATAAAAGAAGTAATCATTAAGAAACTGTTGTGGTTTAAAACGTCAGCTCATATACTAAAGTACCTAATAAATTTTAGTAGAGGCAGTTTAGAAATGTCTCAATAAAGTAGTTATAAACATCTACTTCAGTCTATTACAGAATAAACAGCTCATAATATCAGAATGAAAGTAAAAATAAAAAAACAGGAATACAGGTGCAATAAAAATAAACAAATAATAATGATGCATAATATATATATAACTGAGAAAATATATAATTCAGACAATTTGAATCTCCATATGGCTATATCTGACATGAGTTTATTGACAAAAAATAATAATAATTAAAAGACATAAATCTAATAGAATTATATCTACATCATAACTAGATGATGATAAAAAGATCTTTGAAGTTGATTTAAACAATTGTTTGTAGCTCTACTTATGTATAAGATGCTTATATGAGCACAAATGTCTAATAGAAATAAAAAGTAACAATAATGGTACATATATCAGGTGATTTATAAAAAATAATAAATAAAACTAATAATAAGTTTTTGGACCGGGAACCGAACCCAGGTCTCTATCTACACAGGGTCAGTGGCTAAACCACATGAGCCACTGAGTCATACATTAAGGTATAGGTAGAACATAGAATAAGATGCTTTGAAAGGTGGAGACAATAACTAGCTCAAGAGTGGCCATGTCAGGTGGTTTAAGTTATTTGGACATTATTGAAAGCATCAACACAGATGGATCCCAATTGGGATCAGCCTGAGATAAATTATCCCAGGTTCTCAGTTTTCCTAACTAAATGTATTTCTCCCCCAGCCCTCCCCCTTCTTCACTCATCTTTTCTTATTCTTCCCCTAGCTTACACAGCTATAATGTCAGTATAAGTATTGATATGTAAACTACTGACAAATAAATGGTTGTCACTAATTAGAATAATGAAATAAACTAATTGTGAGAAATTAGATAAGGTTTATTATTAGAGATGGAGTTTTAAAGATCGAATTCAATGGATTCATTTAGTCCTTCAGGGGAAAGGGTTCTCAATTTGTGGATCCAGTAATTTTCCCTGAGACAGAGTTTCTTATATCTATCCCCACCCCGTGATGTAGGCATAATGATTTCAATGCCAATAAGTTTAATTTCCTCAGGATCTTTATGATGTATTTCAGAAAAGTGTCTAGAGACACTGTGAAAAACGAATCCTTTTTGTATATTACGTCTGTGTTCTAAAAATCTAATCCTGAGTTTGCGGGTTGTTCTACCAACATAAATGAGATTACATGTGCAAACTAGCATATAGATAACGTAAGAGCTGTTGCAGTTGACAAAAGAGTGTATCTCAAAATGTTTCCCATCAGAAGAGGTAAAGGATTTGGAATTGTTTTGAATATATGAGCAAATAATACTTTGTTTAGCCCCACATCTAAAGCATCCTTTAATATTGGAGAGCCACTGGGAATTGTTAACTGAACTTATAGATGTGTCTGAAATCCTTTTATCTACAAAGTGGCTGGGGGCCAGGACATGCTGTAAATTATGGGATTTTTTAAAAATGACTACGGGTGTATCATTTAATTCTGTTCTGAGTACTTGATCTGTAAGTAAAATGGGATAATTGTTACGGATGATCCCCCGAACCTTGGATGAAGAACTATTGAATTGTGAGAGAAAAAGAGGCTGTTCCTTTTGAAATTCCTGTGACTGGGATTTATAGGTCAATAAATCATTTCTTGTTAACTTGTCTGCCTTCTGTCTGGCTGATTTAATCAAATCTACAGGGTAACCCCTGTGTTGAAAAGAAAGAGAAAGTTCGTCTGCTTGTATATTATAATCATGTATATCACTACAATTACGTTTAATACGTCTAAATTGTCCAAAGGGTATGTTATTTAACCATGGTTTATAGTGAGAACTATCATAATGTAAATAGTTCAAGGTATCTACTTCTTTACGAAAAGTTTTAGTGAGAATTCTGCCGTCAATTACCTCCAAAGATATATCGAGAAAAGAGATAGAAGAGTGATGTGAGGTACTAGTGAAACTGAGGTTAAATTCATTATTGTTTAATTGAGATGTGGAATCAGAAGTGAGAGAGATATCTCCATCGAAAATAAAAAAACATGTCATCTATATAACGGCCATAGTAGACGAGGTCCGCGCCAAAGCTCCGCCCCCATACGTGGGTTTGCTCGAAGGCACCCATATATAGGTTGGCGAAGCTAGGCGCGAACCTCGTCCCCATGGCCGTTCCAAGTATCTCTAAATAATAAGGTATACATTACAGCAACACAGCCTTGTGACGGGCACACTGTGCACTATTTAGGACCGTTTTTCATTTATCATCTATACAAATGAATCCACAAGTGAAAACCTTGTGAGTAATTACGGATCTTCAACAAGTCTCCTTATATAAGCTGCTCCTAGATTTCCTACGATACCTATATTCATCAAGGTGTGTTTCATTATACAGTTATACATACTACTAACTTTTAAATTACTAGTTTTATGAAAAGCATATTTCTATTCAGTATTCATGGTTAATAAATTGTGTTAATTTTTAAACAAAACGTCGGCTCTTTTCATTTTTTCCCTGATACACTGCGCAGCCATTTCCCTGTTTTTTGCAATCTCTATATAACACACACCTAGTGTTGTCGGCTGCGCGCCATATCAGGGAAATTTTGGTATTTTATAGTCTATTACTTGGGCGCTTTCAAGCAGTTATTTAGTTTTTTTATTATGTTTTTATGCAGCTGCTAATTCAATTACATTTTAACAAAAAGTCTCCCATAGAAGATTATAAACAATAGGTAATATGGAGAAAAAAGGGGAAACAAATCTGAGTATAAAGCAGAACATAAAATACGCAAATAGTTATATTTGTTTAGTATATATGATCTGTAAGCTAAACATATTATGTATGCCTGGAAACATTGTAAGACAAAATACATTCATATATTTAATGGGTTAAATGAACTGCGCAAAAAAAATAAATAGGGAACAAGATCATGATTAAAGTTGGGTACAAGCTATATGATATGTTGGCCAGCTTATAATCCACAATGGACCTCAGCGACCATCGTATAGTTTGTACCGCCAAATTATCGTTTGGAAAATAGTCTGATGTGCTACACGCCCCGATTTGACCATGCTACTTACAATGTAATAACATTTCACCTGTAATGATATAACGAGTTGTGCCATTGTGTACGTGGATACAATACATTGTTGCATCGTATCCAACCAATACTAGATCAATGCACTGTTCAGGTGTGTATCCAACTTTAGTCCTTTAATTCCCGCTACTCTTCTAAAATATCTGAACATAGAAACAATAAAATTATTTATGCCAATATGCTCCAAAAATAAGTACAATTAACATAAACTTCACTTGGTTTTGTTATATGGGAAGAAACACGTGCTCCTCATTTTTGGAATTCATTCAACCATGTCATATCTGAACTGTTCCTTGATTGATAAACCTGCTTTCTATTCTATCCAGTTTATTATTCTGCAATATACCTGATTGGTGACTAGGCTGATGTGAATTTACAGTGCATTAGTTTTTATAAGATGGCATTTAAAGTGTTTTGTTTACGTTCGATAACTTTGTTTCCTTTTAGCTTTAATTTTACCATAATATGCCTGCTCTGTGTGGGTTTGTTATAAATCTTTCATTTGAAATCTGCTAAGATTGAAACAGTTTTATGTAAATTGGAGCAAAGATACTGATGAAGGACAAAGCCTATATGAGCTAGTAGAGGATCATGGCTATGGAGTGTATTCATTTGAATGGAAAGAAAGGATCCGACATCTCCATATTCAAAGCCGGGTTGACATTGTCGGAAACGGAGCTAAAACCTGTCGGATTTGGCCGCAAATCTGATAAAACACGTGGATCGTCTGCTTAAGCCGCCGATCCACGTGCTTTTCTGACTTGTTGGATAAACGGCACTTTAATCACTTTGATCAAATAGGTCGAATCTGTATTTGACCTTAAATTGCCATTTATTTGACAAGTCGGGAAATGCGACTTGAATTGAATACTGCTCTATAAATCACATATTGTAAAAATAGATTAATCGATGTACATTTTTTTTCTTTCCGGGTACATGACATACCTGTTACAGCAGGATAAAGGCACGCTTGTCAGCTTCTTACCACTTTCACTGAATCCCTGTTTGTGTGCGTGTTTGTGTACATATACACACAAACAAACAGGGATTCAGTGAAAGTGTGTGTGTAAAATATATATATATATATATATATATATATATATATATATATATATATTTATTTGTATCCTTCACTGCATAAGCTTGCCTCCTAAGGGGTATATTCACTTGACGTCGAAAGCTGCCGTCTGTCGAAAAGACGGCAGTTTTCCACTTTTTTTTAGGTTGGAAGGGGTTCCAACCTATTCAATATTTTCGACAAGTTGAGGTATTCGACTTGTCGAAAAGCACGTGGATCGGTGGAATAGCTGCCGATCCATGTGCTTGTGTCGAAAACGGGGCCAAAACGGCAGGTTTTGGCCCCCTTTTCAACCATCTCTGTCCGACATAAAAAAATGTCGGACTGAGACGTGGGACCCAGAGGAGGAGAGGGGGGAGAGCCGCAGGGAGACGGGGGACATCCGCGGGCATATAGGGGAGATCAGCTCTACAGCACAGCGCTGCAACAGGATGTCACACAGCCGCTCCGCTCACGGCAGCTTCCACCCGGCTCCAGCAAGTGAGGTCATGCTTGCTGGAGCCGAGTGGACACTGCCGTGAGGTCTGGCGGCTGTGTGACATCCTCCTGCAACGCTACTGTAGTACTGATCTCCTCCGTCTGCCGGCGGCTGTCCCCGCTGGTCTCCCCGCGGCTCCGCCCCCCACCCCCCCCTCCTCCTCTGGGTCCCTCATCTCAATTCGACTTGAAAAAGTTTTGTTTTGTTTTATTACAGGTCAAAGAGAGGAAGCTCCATATTTTAGTTTTGTCGTTTTACATATTCCTTCAGCATCCACAGTTTTACCAGTGTAAAGAGTTGTATTCTGTTTTATGCCTGTTATCCTTATTGTAAACAAAATTGTTTAATTTCTGAATTGTTGAATCTTTATTTCTTCTATTAGTCTCTAGATGAACCTCCTTTCCTATCGGTTGGCACAGATGTCAGTGCTAAATACAGAGGGGCATTCTGTGAAGCCAAAATAAAGGCAACTAAAAGACTTGTTAAAGTTAAGGTATGCTGTGTACTAAAACATGTTTCACTGTTTTCACACCTACATAATCAAACCTATTCTTTACTTTCTGTTGGTTAATTTCTACTCTACTAATACCCTACAGTGAGTACCAAAATACCCTCAGCTTCGCTTGTACAAATGATCTTAATTTATAATGTATCGGTTAGCACTTCATTAACGGGTATGTACAAGACCTGCTTAATATAACAATCCAATCTCGACCCTCTCTCCATCCCCTGTATAGCCAATAGGAAAGTAAGGGGCTTCAGATCGCCTTATCTAAATCCAGGTACAATACTGTGCTGCAACTTTTCCATAGCGCTCAGTAGTTAGTTCCTAATAAGAAAGACACCATATTAAACAGAGGTTTCAAAAGTGGACTACCTTTTAAATGAAAAGATGCCACATTCTGTGTTGGGCTTTCTTATTAAAAGGTTAATTATTACTGTCAGTGACACCTACTGTGTTTACTTAATCTTGTCCCCCACCCCCCCCAGACTTTACTCAATATCACTGTTTAAAAATCTGGGTCTGCCTTATGATAAATCCAGAGAAGACCAGTACTGTGTGACCGATTTCAATATAAATGTATTTTCGCAACATATAAAATATCTTGAAAAAGTAATTGTAGTTATATTTTCTGTGCAGATCAATGCTTGTTTATGCTCACAGTTATCAATAACTTTCTTCAAAAAGACTGACTGCTGTGTACTTCAGCAAGACAGCAAGTGTTCTCCAGCCTTGTAATTGTTAGCGTGAATGATAGAATCTCTACTGTGTGCACTGTGCTGCTAATCCTGCCTAAAGCTACCAAGTCCAAACGTGCATCAGTGCAGCAGCTACCAATTGCTGTGCTCTGCAGCACGTACACACTGTTGCATGCTCACATGCTTGTTTGGAACCCACATGGGCACTTACTGAATTTTTTTTCTTTGACAGGCTAACTGGGCTTGATGTCATTTTGTGGACTTCTTGGTAAATTCTAGGCTAGCTGCCCTACTAAGTGACTAGTGTCAAATGCCTGCTATAAGTCAGAGTGTGAAATTTCAGGAAAAAAATAAAGGAGGTCTTTTGAAAATTGCTCTTTTAAAAGGATTCTTTTTGAATGGAAAATCCCTTTTAAGGCGGTGCTTGTCCTAGATTGAAAAGTGATTGTTGAAAACCACTGTGCCTGTCACATTGATGTTTTTTTGGCTAAATGTCTCCAGGGCGGTAGCTCCATACTTGGATAGGATCACAGAGCACTGAGATCAGTTGGTTATGTTTATAAACACATCATTAACTCTTTGTTGATTTATTGCTCTTGTTTTTTTGCTGCATTATACTGTAGGTGTGCTACTTTACTCATTCCTGAATATTTATTTCTTAGGTAACATTTCGACGAGATGCAACAACAGTGGAAGTACAGGATGATCATGTTAAAGGTCCACTGAAGGTAATTATGATCTTGAATTTTTTTTCATTTATATTTTCTTTAATGCAGCCTATGCTTGCTTATCACTTGCAGAATTATTGGAGCTATACCACTGCAATGCATTTTTTCCTTTTCTGGGTGAATTTTTTTAAATCTCTAAATTTCACACACAATAATAAAGGCTCATGTTTGAAGGACAAAAAATGCACATCGACATGTGCACCCAGTTGTCCATCCAACACATTTGTTGTCTTTTGTAAAAACTCACATAAGTCAGATGGCTAATAGGCCCTACACACTGGGCGATAGGAGTGAAAGATATGAACGATCTCGTTCATTCATGAACGAGATACCGTTCATAACTTTCAGTGTGACGGCACCAGTGATGAACGATGCGCGGCCCCGCGCTCGTTTATCGCTGGTGCCCGTCGCTTTTGCATGCAGGCCAATATGGACGATCTTGTCCATATTTGCCTGCACTTTTATGGAGCCGGGTGACGGGGGGAGTGAAGAAACTTCACTCCCCCCATCACTGCCTCCCCGCCGCCGGGTCGCCTGTTGGCCGTATCCGCCGTTGGGCAGCTCGGCGGCGGATCACGCAGTGTGTAGGGCCCATTACATTTGCTGATATGCGGATGCTCTAGAACATGGAGTTTCCAGCTTTTTCATTGTATGCTTTTAAAAGTATTGGAGGCCCACCTGTTTCACAATGACTTATTCCCTACAAATAATAATAATAATAATAATGATAATAATAATAAAAACAATAATAATAAAAAATAATTCTTATAGCACTTTTCTCCTAGCTGGACTCAAAGTGCTTTACTATGCTGTACTGAACTAACAGCTGCTAGGTATGTACTTGAATGTGCATATTAAACAGAACAGTGCACACTTTAAAAATTCTTTTTTCGCTCTAAACATGCTCCATTTATTCTCCCCACACTCATTTCTCCCCATTTCTTAGACGCACTTATCTGCTTCTTTCTCTACCCTCATCTCCCTTTTCCCATGCATTGTTTTTACTATATGCATGCATGTGACACAATGAAGCTCCCAATTCTGATGGGTAGTTATGCGGCTAATTAGCAGTGATGCTTTTTTCAGACGGTCATTTCTGCCACCTTTTTGGCGCTTCTGTCTTAAACTTGTGCCCACTCCAGATTGAGTGCTACTGCTGTAGAAATACAAAAACATCACTACTTCATTATTATTATTATTTTTTTTATTATCAATTGGGGAATATTGCTGGTAAGGTTTGCTTGTCTTGTGTTTATGCACCTGTTTCTTATCCTTTTTCATATTTTATACATATGTATGTGTCTTGTTTTTGAAGTGAGCTAGGATTGAACTATCTGTAGCCAATCAGTAATTGAGGAGGCTGTGTAATTTATATCATAGCTGAACACTACTGCAGGAATTCAAAGTAAGAAATAACCATCAAACACATTAGAATGGTTCTTCTGCATTTAGGCAGTTCCTTTAATCAGATTTTGCACTGAGGGTCAGGGGTATTTAGCTACAGCACTGCTGTGGCCTATCCACTCTGTAGTTGGGTAAATGAGGACAGGGCTTCATATGACAGGGGCAGTATCATGATGTAAGGAAAGCAGGAAGTCAAAAAATCAGACTCATAGATTTTCCAAGGGGTGGCTAGTGTGGCCTTCCCAATATCATGGGTGCTCCAATTTAAAGTTTGTAATTCACCCAGTATATACCAAACCACACATCAAAGCGCTTTATTTTAGACTGCAAAATGTACAACCGTAATCCTGATTTTTTTACACATGGAAAGTTTACAAACCGTTCCATTGTTACGCAGCCATTTACCAGCTGCTTCTTAGTTAAAAAATAAATAAATTAGAATTACGGTACATGGTTGTCAAAAGCAAGATAGCTAAAAACACATGCTGTTTGAGCTACTTTAAAACTTAAAAATAAAAAATAAAAATAGAAAAGAAAGAAAACCTCCTTCCTTACATTTTCTACAAACATAGTTTAATCAGCATTGGGCCTGGTCCTCTAGGAGAAGGGGCAAATGAAAAAAAATACAAAAAGCTTAGGCACAGTTTTACAGAAAATATCTAGAAATGCACTCAGAAGTAAGTATAATAAGTACTGGTGCCCTCACATTATATTAAATAGTAAATACAGTACTTTGAAAATAATATCTGAACCCCCAGCAATTTTGTAGATAAATATTAGGGACACAGTAGTTTGCCTCAATAGCTTATACATAAACGAGGGTCCCCTGGTGTCAAATTATTTTTTTACTACTGCATTAATGGTCCCCAAATGTATAATGAAAGCATAGTTTCCTATAAGTGAAATCTATCTGTCTTGGTATACAGTATATGATAAGGTGCAAGCACTTTTTATGTAGGTTGGGGCAACACTTGTAATGCATACTTATGTGGCACAGCAAGGGCAAGTATGTCACAAGAGTGTGCTCAATATTTTGAGAGTAATACCCTTGTACTTACTGGCCAGTAGAACTATGAAGGGACTAGCACTTGTGAGCTGAGCTGTAGCCCTCACTTTTGGTGGGGGCTTCTTGGATTGTTACCAATGCTGAGTATTTCTGTACTTGCATAAGACGAAAAGGAGAACACCAGATGTTTTACATACATCCCAATTGGCATCAATAGCATGTGGTTTGGCCTGGAATACATGTGATTTAGGTACTTACGAACTGCAAAACACCTGATTATTTAAGTTTTGACCATTCGTACTACAGGATCTGAAAGTTATTTTGATGTGTGGTGGTTTACAAACCACATATAAAAATTTCCCTTAGATTTAGATGGTACCTCCAACAATGCAGACTTAATGATGCAAGGAGGATGTCAACATAGCTCCAGCCTATTTTTCTCTTTCATCCATTAGGGGACACTGGAGCTTACGCTGGGGATAGAGACTTGGGTTGCTGGGAGATGGCACGTGTTAATTTATAAAAATATGTAGCTCCTCCCCCAGTTAGAAAAATGTGCCTAGGGAGCATGGTCACTCTGGAGCTAGCTCCAGTCTTTTATTATGTATTGTTTTTATTTTTTCATTTCTCTTTCTTCTTTTCTTTCATTTTAATGTATTTAATCTTAACAACCTTTCCCCGCTGGTTCTTACAGCAGGGCTCAGGGTGATTCTGCCTCACTGGTTACCAGGGCTCTACAAAGCCACTGCGATACTTGCACTGGATGGCTGCCGCACCTAGTTCAAGGTGCTAACTCCTCCACCGCTACATCAGCTGCATTGTGAGTAAGCCTTCCCTTCTCCCTGCTAATGCCGCCTCTGCTGCGCTTAATCATCCCAGCGGTCAGCATCTCCACGGGCTGGTATGGAAGCAGAGCGGTCAGATGGGTAAAAGCTCTGACCGCTCTGTTTCTCGCTAATGGATCCAGTCCGGTACTGCGGTGGTGATTACAAGGAGGCTCCCGGCGGTCAGGATATAACGCCACTGTGCTATAAGCCTGTGTCAGTGGACCGCTAAATGACAGTGATTTACACGGTGAGTTCCCTCTCAGATTCCGTTGGCGGCCATTACACATGATTAAGGGGATGGTGGGGCATAGACTATACCTCTGCCGTGCTTAAACAAGGGAGGCTACTAAGCAGACGCTGATTTACCCAAGGAAAGAGACTGTAATCTGTGCTATTGTTTCAGACAGTGAATACATAGAGACCATTCTTGTTCTCACTATAAGGCAGTATACTCTTATCCTGAGAAAACTGCATATGGTATTTGTGAAACCTACATCACATTATGAGACCATAGAAAAGGGCCAACCCAGCTTTTACTACAATGCTGCAGTGTCGTGTCTCCTACCAACTGTGAACAGCCCTTAGGTCCCTGAGCACAAGTGAAAGTCTGCAAACTAACAGGACAGCAGAGACAGAACCAATACAGCTGCTTATACAAAGCTGAAGTGTCATGTCTCCTACCAACTATAAACATCCCTCATTCTAAAGGTCGTGAGTACGCTGGGGTGTTGGGCTGGTTTGCGGAGACAGGGAATCATTTTCTAGTCTCTGTTTTCTAAGCACTATAACACCTGTCACGTGTGTCTGTGTGTACTATTTACCTGTGAAGTGTATTCTAAAGCATGACGAGCAGGTCAAACACAAAGGCTTCTCGGAAGCTCTTTTCCTGTACTCCGTGCAACTCTAAATTTACTCTTTCAAATCCACAAGGTAGAACACAACTTGCACAAGGTAGAGTTATGTCGGAATCACACAAGTCTGATTATGTTCCTAACACTCCACCGTGGGGGTGAGTTCTGTCCGGTTCCATGGGGGCTTTATCGGCAGAATTGTCCTAGTCCCGTAAGTCAGAACCGGCCTGGGCTAAGGACTTAGCAAAGTCCATGGAGGCTTTAGTTACAGTTATCGGGTTTTCTAGCAGACCCGCTAATTCTCCCCTTTGGCAGAAACGCCCGCTTTCTGTGGTTCTTCAGTCTGACGAGTCAGACGAGGAACACCACCAACACGACTACGTGGAGGAAGGCGAATGGGAGGAAGTTCTGGAGGAATCGGTACAAGATACGGACTCTGGTGCTCATGGTGTAGAACCTTTGATTCTGGCAGTAAAAAAGGTACTCAATTTTCCAGAGGATCCTGTACCTGAACCAAAAGAATTCCAGTAGTTTGGAGAACAACAGCAGTCGGCGGTGGTCTTTCCTTTTTCTCAACAATTACATGACCACCTGGAAACGGCATGGAAACAGCCAGACAACCATTTCCAGATACCGAGGAAATTTCTCTCTCACTGTCCTTTTCAGGTGTCCATGACAGGTAAATGGGAGAATCCGCCGCCAGTGGATGCGTCCGTATCTAGACTGTCCAAGAAGACGACTTTGCCTGTACCGGGAGCCACCTCTCCTAAGGACGCATCTGACCGCAGACTTGAGGCTACTCTTAAGTCCATTTACTCTGCCGCGGGGGTCCAGCTCAGGCCCACTCTGGTAAGTGCATGGGTTAACCTGCCATTGTCAAGTGGGTGGAGGAACTGAGCAATGGGCTGGACTCCGGTGTCCCTAGTCTGACCTGAGCATCATTGTTGAAAACATACGTGAATCAGCAGGTTACTTAGCTACGGCCGCCAAAGACATCAGTCTAATTGGTTCTAAAATTTCTGCTTTTGCCATTTCCGCAAGGTGTACTTTGAGGCTTCGATCTTGGTATTCGGATACTGAATCTAAAAAGTCAGCTGAAGCACTCCCATTTACAATTGATATTTTGTTTGGACCGGAGTTGGACAAATGGATTTCTCAAGCTACCAGGAGCAAATCCACATTTTTACCATCTGCACCTCCGCCTGCCAGGCGCCCCTATATGGGCCCTTTTTTTCAGTACTGTCGACCTCCACAGTTCTTTTGTGGCAGAGGTAGAGACTTTTCTTCCCAGAACAGGGGTGGCAGAGCCAGAGGTCGTCCACACACAGCTGTGCGTCGCCCAGAGACCAAGGCGAACAAAAAACAAGTGGCATGATGGGTTACTATCCCACCTGGGGACTCCACAGGTGGGTGCGTATCTACTGACATTCCATCGGATTTGGACGCACTCCTCTTCGGATCCTTGGATTCACCGTTTGGTGTCGTCAGGGTACAGAATAGATTTCTCAGTTTTCCCTCCAGACTGATTCTTTACAACGGAACTTCCACCGTCCCCAGACAAGGCAGCTGTGCTACAGACTACCATTCAATCCCTTCTTGTATCATGGGTATTGATACCAGTCCCATTGCATCAGAGATGTCGAGGATTCTACTCAATCCTCTTCGTGGTTCTCAAACCGGACGGATCTGTCAGACCGGTTCAAAACTTGAAGTCCTTACATGAGTAACTGAAGTTTTATCGTTTCAGGATGTAGTCCATTCAGATACAAAGGATGTGTACCTGCACATACCCATTTGGAAGCCGCATCAGGCCTGCCTGCGGTTTTTGCCATTTTGCAGGTACATGATCAGTTTTGAGCACTGCCGTTCGGATTATCATTGGCGCCCCAAATCTTCAACCAAAATCATGTCTGTGATCGCCTATCTACGGTCTTTGGGTGTAACCATTGTTTCTTATTTGGATGAGATGTTAATCAAGGTACCAGTGTGGGTGACTCTTCTGGAACATGCATCGTTGACAATACCGGCCCCTAATACGTCATAGATGGCTCATCAACTTCGACAAATCTCCGTTGACCCCGACTCAGCAGCTTCGTTTTCTGTGGTTGATTCTCGACCCGAATCTACAGAGAGTCATCCTACCAATGGACGAAGCCCAGGACATCCGTCGGATGGTCCAGTTGGTCTTACAACCGAAATGAGTATTGTTAAACCTTTTGTATCTGACTGTTGGGGAAGATGGTGGCGTCCTTCGATGCACTATAACTGGGCCATTTCCACTCTAGACCATTCCATCTGGATCTTCTGGCTCAATGGTCAGGCTTTCATCTCCAACTACACCTACACACTTATCTCTTCGGACAATATGGTCCCTTCTCAGATGGCTCCAAATCAGCAACCTGGTGGCGGGACGTCGTTTCGAAATGTGGAATTGGACTATTCTGACAGACGCGAGTCTCCAAGGTTGGGTTGCAGTAGTCCTGGAATATCACTTTCAGGGAATGTGGTCGACCCAGGAAAGCCGGTTACCCATAAATGTTCTCCAGATCAGGGCAATCTACAACGTGCTGACGGCAGCTTACCAATTTCTTCGGACTCGTCCTGTTCATGTACAATCTGACAATGCAACGGCTGTTGCGTACATGAAATGTTCAGAGACAAATCGAGTGATTCTGTCCACCGTGTTCATCCCAGGAGTCGACAATTTGAAGCGGATTATCTCAGTCGCCAGGAAATTCATCCGGGAGAGTGGACACTACATCCGGAGGTGTTCCAGAGTCTTGTTCAAAGGTGTGGATGTCCTCAAATCGGTGTCACGGTTGAATCTTCAACTACCACAGTACGTTTCCAGAACAAGGGATCCAGCAGCAGAAGCAGTGGATGCACTCACGACTTCTTGGAATTTCAGTCTGGGGTACCAGTTTCCACCCATTCTGCTTTTTCCTCGCGTTCTAAAATGCAGAAAACGCAAGTCCGTCAGGGTCATTCTGGTAGCACCAGACTTGCCTCGGAGAAGCTGGTTCTTGGATTTTCAACTCCTTCTGGAAGACTAACGGTGGCCTCTGCCGCTCAGGACAGACCTTCTACGGGAAGGTTCATTTCTCCACCCCAACTTGATGCAGCTGCATTTGACAAGTGGCTGTTGAAACCGCTATCCTAAGACTTGGGGGTATTTCGGTTTCCCTCATCCCTACCATGTTACGGGCCATAAAACTGGTCACAGTGGCTCATTATCACCGCATCTGGCGCTCTTATGTTTCCTGGTGTCAGGGTCGACAAATCCCACATCTTTCCAGATTTTTTTTCCAACATCGTCTGGCCCTTCTTCTGGAAGAGCAGACGTTTCTCCAGGGAGCGCTCAGACTTCAGCCTTCTTTTGTTCCGCCTACAGCACCATGGGATCTGACCTTGGTGTTTTCATTCTTTAGTCCTCCACATTTGGAAGAGCTGGACATTAGGTTTCTCACCTAAAAGACTGTTCTTTTATTGGCACTGGCGTCTGCTCACCGCATATCCAAATTGTGTGCACTGTTGTGCAAACCTCCATTTCTTGTGTTCCATGGGGACAGAGCGGACCTTCGTACTCAGGTTGCGTTTTTGCCAAAGGTTGTGTCAGCTTTTCGCATACATCAGCCAATTGTGTTGCCGGCCCTTTGATAGGGTTTTGGACATTCCGCTACTCTGGATGTAGTACGAGCCTCGCACATTTATGTCGCTAGGCCGACTACCTTCCCACCAGATGATGGGTACATCTTAGGCGGCACGTAGGTGTGCTTCTACTCTACAACTTTGCCGGGCGGACACTTGGTCTTCGTCTAATACCTTTTATTAAGTTTTATCGCTAGGACATGTTTGCTGTTTCGGCTTCTCGTTTTGGCCAATTAGTGCTGCAGGTTCCTCAGAGCTCTCACGCCCTGGGGAAAAACTTTGGGACGTCCCCAGTGTAAACCCCAGTGTCCCCTAGTGAATGAAAGAGATAATGGGATTTTGGTACCTACTGGTAAATCCTTTTCTCTGATTCTACAGGGGACGGCCTCCACAGGTGTCTCACCTGCTTCTTGTAGATGGTTTTCTCTTACGTCCTAGAGGATGCATGGGGATAGACGGGCTCCGCAGGAGACATGGGCACTTTAAGAAAGACTTTAGGTATGGGTGTGCACTGGCTCCTCCCTCTATGCCCCTCCTCCAGACCTCAGTTCACTACTGTGCCCAGAGGAGACTGGGTGCATTACAGGGAGCTCTCCTGAGTTTCCTAAAAGAAAATATATTTGTTAAGGGTTTGTTATTTTCAGGGAGCCTGCTGGCAACAGACTCCCTGCATCGAGGGACTGAGGAGAGAGAAGCAGACCTACTTCTGTGAGTTTCAAGGCTCTGCTTCTTAGGTTACTGGACACCATTAGCTCCAGAGGGATCGGTACGCAGGTCTCACCCTCGCCGTCCGTCCCAGAGCCGCGCCGCCGTCCTCCTCGCAGAGCCGGAAGATAGAAGCCGGGTGAGTAAGAGAAGAAAGAAGACTTCAGAGGCGGCAGAAGACTTCAGATCTTCACTGATGTAACGCACAGCAGTAAAGCTGTGTGCCATTGCTCCCACACAGCACACACAAACGGCAGTCACTGTAAGGGTGCAGGGCGCAGGGGGGGTGCCCTGGGCAGCAATATAAACCTCAATTCTGGCAATAAACATATATACACAGGCTGGGAACTGTATATATAAAGAGCCCCTGCCAGTTTTTTATATATTTTAGCGGGACAGAAGCCCGCCGCTGAGGGGGCGGGGCTTCTTCCTCAGCACTCACCAGCGCCATTTTCTCCACAGCACAGCGCTGAGAGGAAGCTCCCCGGACTCTCCCCTGCTTATCCACAGTGAAAGAGGGTTTTAAAGAAGGGGGGGGCACATAATTGGCGCAATATACAGATTACAGCGCTATCTGGGGAAACATTTTGTGTGTTTTTTCCTGGGTCATATAGCGCTGGGTGTGTGCTGGCATACTCTCTCTCTGTCTCTCCAAAGGGCCTTGTGGGGGAACTGTCTTCAGATAAGAGGATTCCCTGAGTGTGTGGTGTGTCGGTACGCGTGTGTCGACATGTCTGAGGTAGAAGGCTTTCCTGGGGAGGAGGAGGAGGAGCAAATGAATGTGGTGTCTCCATTGACAACGCCGACACCTGACTGGATGTATATGTGGAATGTTTTAAGTGCTAATGTAAATTTATTGCACAAAAGATTAGACAAAGCGGAAGCTAGGGAACAGCCAGGGAGTCAACCCATGTCTGTCCCTATGTCGCAGGGACCTTCGGGGTCTCAAAAGCGCCAACTATCCCAAATAGACACAGATACCGACACGGATTCGGACTCCAGTGTCGACTACGATGATGCGAAGTTAGCCAAAAGTGGCTAAATGTATTCGATATATGATTATTGCAATAAAAGATGTTTTGCATATCAGAGGAACCCCCTGTCCCTGACACGAGGGTACACATGTATAAGGGAAAGAAACCTGAGGTAACCTTTCCTCCCTCACATGAGCTGAACGAGTTATGTGAAAAAGCTTGGGAATCTCCAGACAAAAAACTGCAGATTCCCAAAAGGATTCTTATGGCGTATCCTTTCCCGCCAATGGACAGGATATGGTGGGAATCCTCCCCTAGGGGGGACAAAGCGTTGACGCGCTTATCCAAAAAGGTAGCGCTGCCATCCCAAGATACGGCTACCCTCAGGGATCCTGCTGATCGCAAGCAGGAGGTTACCTTGAAGTCCATTTACACACATTCGGGTACATTACTCAGACCGGCTATTGCGTCGGCTTGGGTGTGTAGCGCTGTAGCAGCATGGACAGATACCTTATCAGCGGAAATTGAATCCCTGGATAAGGATACCATCTTATTGACCCTAGGACATATAAAAGATGCTGTCATATATATGAGAGATGCTCACTACTTGGTTCTAGAATCAACGCTATGTCTAATTCTGCTAGACAAGTCCTATGGACCCGGTGGTGGTCAAGGTACCCCTACTTCAACAAGGGAGGGGATATTACTCAACCCTGTTTGTAGTCCCGAAACCGGACGGTTCGGTCAGACCCATTCTGAATTTAAAATCCCTGAACCTATACTTGAAAAGGTTCAAGTTCAAGATGGAATCGCTCAGGGCGGTCATCGCCAGCCTGGAAGGGGGGGATTTTATGGTATCTCTGGACATAAAGGATGCATACCTTCATGTTCCCATATATCCACCTCATCAGGCGTATCTGAGATTTGCGGTACAGGATTGTCATTACCAATTTCAGACGTTGCCGTTTGGGCTTTCCACGGCCCTGAGAATTTTCACCAAGGTAATGACGGAAATGATGGTGCTCCTGCGCAAGCAGGGAGTCACAATTATCCCGTACTTGGACGATCTCCTCATAAAAGCGACATCACGAGAGCAGTTACTGAACAGCGTGTCACTTTCACTGAAGGTGTTACAGCAACACGGCTGGATTCTCAATATCCCGAAGTCGCAGCTGGTTCCTACGACCTTCTTGGGACCTTCTGACCTTCTTGGGCATGATTCTGGATACGGACCAGAAAAGGGTTTATCTTCCAATGGAAAAGGCTCAAGAACTCATGACTCTGGTCAGGAACCTATTGAAACCAAAACAGGTGTCAGTGCATCACTGCACTCGAGTCCTGGGAAAGATGGTGGCATCTTACGAGGCCATTCCATTCGGCAGGTTCCATGCGAGGACCTTCCAATGGGACCTACTGGACAAGTGGTCCGGTTCACATCTACAGATTCATCAGTTGATCACCCTGTCCCCCAGGGCCAGGGTATCTTTCCTGTGGTGGCTGCAGAGTGCTCACCTTCTAGCGGGTCGCAGGTTCGGCATTCAGGACTGGGTTCTGGTGACCACGGACGCGAGCCTCCGAGGTTGGGGAGCAGTCACACAAGGAAGAAACTTCCAGGGTCTTTGGTCAAGTCAAGAGACTTGTCTTCACATCAACGTCCTGGAGCTGAGGGCCATATACAACGCCCTTCGTTAAGCGGAGACCTTGCCTCGCGACTTACCAGTTCTGATCCCGTCCGACAACATCACCGCAGTGGCTCATGTAAACCGCCAGGCGGCACAAGGAGCAGAGTGGCAATGGCGGAAGCCACCAGGATTCTTCGCTGGGCGGAAAATCATGTAAGCGCATTGTTAGCAGTGTTCATTCCGGGTGTGGACAACTGGGAAACAGACTTCCTCAGCAGACACGACTTGCATCCAGGAGTGGGGGACTTCATCAGGAAGTCTTCGCACGGATTGCAAGCCAGTGGGGACTGCCCAGATAGACATGATGGCGTCCCGCCTCAACAAAAAGCTGCAGAGGTATTGCGCCAGGTCAAGAGACACTCAGGCGGTAGCTGTGGACGCCCTAGTGACACCGTGGGTGTTCCAGTCGGTCTATGTGTTTCCTCCTCTTCCTCTCATCCCAAAGGTGTTGAGAATAATAAGAAAAAGAGGAGTACAGACAATTCTCATTGTTCCAGATTGACCACGAAGGGCCTGGTATCCGGATCTGCAGGAGATGCTCACAGAAGATATGTGGCCTCTTCCTCTAAGACGGGACCTGTTGCATCAGGGGCCCTGTCTGTTCCAAGACTTACCGCGGCTGCGTTTGACGGCATGGCGGTTTTACGCCGGATCCTAGCGGAAAAGGGCATTCCGGATGAGGTCATTCCTACTCTGATAAAGGCTAGGAAGGACGTGACAGCTACACATTATCACCATATATGGCGAAAATATGTTTCTTGGTGTGAGGCCAGGAATACTCCTACGGAAGATTTCCATCTGGGCCGTTCCTTCACTTCCTACAAACTGGAGTGAATTTGGGCCTAAAATTAGGCTCCATTAAGGTTCAGATTTCGGCCTTATCCATTTTCTTTCAAAAAAGAATTGGCTTCTCTCCCAGAAGTACAGACTTTTGTGAAGGAAGTGCTGCATATTCGGCCTCCTTTTGTACCTCCGGTGGCGCCTTGGGACCTTAACGTGGTGTTGAGTTTCCTTAAGTCGCACTGGTTTGAACTACTTAAACCGGTGGAGTTAAAATTTCTCAATTGGAAAGTAGTCATGTTGTTGGCCTTGGCTTCGGCTAGGCGAGTGTCGGAATTGGCGGCTTTGTCTCATAAAAGCCCCTATCTAGTTTTCCATATGGATAGAGCGGAATTGCGGACCCGTCCTCAATTTTTGCCTAAGGTGGCGTCATCTTTTCATATGAACCAACCTATTGTGGTGCCTGTGGCTACACGAGACTTGGAGGATTCCGAGTACCTTGATGTGGTCAGGGCTTTGAAAATTTACGTGGCCAGAACGGCTAGAGTCAGAAAAACAAGGTTGGCGCTCCTGCTTCAAAGCAGACTATTGCTCGCTGGATCTGTAACACGATTCAGCAGGCGCATGCGACGGCTGGATTGCCGTTACCAAAATTGGTCAAGGCCCATTCCACTAGGAAGATGGGCTCGTCTCGGGCGGCTGCCCGAGGGGTCTCTGCACTACAGCTGTGCCGAGCTGCTACTTGGTTGGGTTCAAACATCTTTGCAAAGTTCTATAAGTTTGATACCCTGGCTGAGGAGGACCTCCTGTTTGCTCAATCAGTGCTGCAGAGTCATCCGCACTCTCCCGCCCGTTTGGGAGCTTTGGTATAATCCCCATTGTCTTTACGGAGTCCCCAGCATCCTCTAGGACATAAGAGAAAATAAGATTTTAAACCTACCGGTAAATCTTTTTCTCGTAGTCCGTAGAGGATGCTGGGCGCCTGTCCCAAGTGCGGACTACTTCTGCAAGACTTGTATATAGTTTTGCTTACATAAGGGTTATGTTAATTGTTTTCATCGGTCTCCGACTGATGCTATGTTGTTTTTTAATACTGTTAACTGGTTTGTTTATCTCAAGTTATACGGTGTGAATGGTGTGGGCTGGTATGTATCTTGCCCTTGGTTTAACAAAAATCCTTTCCTCGTACTGTCCGTCTCCTCTGGGCACAGTTTCTCTAACTGAGGTCTGGAGGAGGGGCATAGAGGGAGGAGCCAGTGCACACCCATACCTAAAGTCTTTCTTAAAGTGCCCATGTCTCCTGCGGAGCCCGTCTATCCCCATGGTCCTTACGGAGCCCCCAGCATCCTCTACGGACTACGAGAAAAAGATTTACCGGTAGGTTTAAAATCTTATTTTTGGAATTTGACCTGTTTGTCTTTCATCCTTTCTATGTTCCATCTCCTTTTGGTCTACATTTTTCTAACTGGGAGATGATGGGTACTATAGGAGGAGGAGCTACACATCTATAAATTAACATGTCCCATCTCCCAGCAACCCAAGCCTCTCTCCCATGCGTAAGCTACAGTGTCCCCTGTGGAATCCGAGAAAATTATTTTTCAGTAGGTACTAAAATCCAATTTTTTTAACTAGCTAAAGTAGCCTGCATTACCCAGGTGTAACTGTCAACATTTAAAAAAAATGACCAGCTTGCAGCTCTTCCAACACTCCCATGAGGTGGCTGCCCTTTGTCAAAATTCTGTCCGCATACAAAAACGGGAGGTCCAACAAAGACCTCAACCCTTTAGTATGTCTTCTTGGACTCAATTTTATCACTCTGAAGTTTTCATCCAATCCATCCAGTGGAAGGCCCAGAAGAGGCTCATGTTTCAAAGTTTTGCCTGGTGAACACTGACAGGAGTTCTGACCAGGGACCTCAACCCCACTAAAACCTGGCCATGTTCCAACTGGACCACCTCGCATTGCTTTCATCACAATCTGTGAAGGGGTGAATATAACAAAACAAACAAACAAACAAACACAGACCAATTAATTTTTTATACAATATATTCGTTTAAAATGTGCTTTGAGTTGTGTACTGGTAATCTTTATTTACATTACTATGCAGTTTCATTTTCAAATTGAACAATTCTTTTGTTTCTTTTAAAACAGATCGGAGCTGTAGTAGAAATAAAAAGTCCAGATGGAACTTATCAAGAAGCTGTTATCAATAAATTAACTGATGCAAGTTGGTACACAGTAGGTAAGTTTAGTAGTTTTCATATCTGCATGTTATTATTAATTTTTTTTGTTTTAAATGTTCAATTTTGTGAAGAAAATAATATATGAAAGCTCAGTAAACTTGAGAATTTGTTTTGTACTATAGTGTTTGATGATGGAGATGAAAAGACTCTAAGAAGATCATCCCTCTGCTTAAAGGGAGAGCGACATTTTGCAGAGAGTGAAGTAAGTATAGCATGACACTTGAACCAATTAAGTTATGAAATCCATAAACAAGAAAATAAAAAAGTCATACATACGGACAATATAGCTATATATCTTTCAGTGTGAACAATATAGTGATAAATGCAGGGTATAGCATAGGAAAGACAAGTGCAGTTTTTAAATGTGGTTTAATACTGTAGATTTTAGACATGATGATGCTAGATATGGAAAACATTATTCTGAGAACCAGAAGCAGTCCAGGTGCTTACTGTGTTTTGTAGTAAGCTTTATGGATACAAGTGCAAAATTAATATTGATAAGCATACTACCTACACACTATATAGAAAGTAAAATAGATCAAACCATGTGTTACGGAAAATACACATTTTTCTTGCATCCATTGGGGATACTGGGGAATGCTTATTATAATGGGGTATAGATGGGTCCGCTGGAGGCGGTGCACTTTAAGAAATCTTCAACTGTCTCTGTGCTGGCTCCTCCCCTTTATGCCCCCTCCCTCAGCTCAGTTTAAAAAAATGTGTCCTCAGAGCCGGTCACATCTCTGGAGGGCTCCAGAGTTTTTCTTCATATTTATTTTATGCTTTATTTCTCTAACGTCCTTGAGGATGCTGGGACTCCGTAAGGACCATGGGGAATAGACGGGCTCCGCAGGAGATAAGGCACTTTAAGAAAGCTTTGGACTCTGGGTGTGCACTGGCTCCTCCCTCTATGCCCCTCCTCCAGACCTCAGTTTTACAATGTGCCCAGAGCAAGATGGGTGCACTGCAGAGAGCTCTCCAGAGTTCTCTGCCTAGAAGCATTTTTGTTTGGATTTTTTCTTTCTACATTTTACTTTTTCACAGGGAGCACTGCTGGCAACAGGCTCCCTGCATCGTGGGACTGAGGAGAGAGGAGCAGACTTCTTGTCAAAGATAGGCTCTGCTTCCTCGGCTACTGGACACCATTAGCTCCAGAGGGGGTGAACGCAGGTTCTTGCTGGGCGTCCACCCCTGGAGCCGCGCTGCCGTTCTCCTCACAGAGCTAGAAGTACAGAAGACAGAAGTCGTCAGGCGGCAGAAGCCTTCAGCTTCACTGAGGTAACGTACAGCACTGCAGCTGTGCGTCATTGCTCCCATACACCTCACATACTCCGGTCACTGTAAGGGTGCAGGACGCAGGGGGGGGCGCCCTGGGCGGCAGTATAAACCTCTGCATGGCATAAAGAATGTATACATGTACAGATGGGCTCTGTACATGTATATAAAAGAGCCCCCGCCATATTTCACTAAGTTTGAGCGGGACAGAAGCCCGCCGCCGAGGGGGCGGGGCTTCTCCCTCAGCACTCACCAGCGCCATTTTCTCTCCACAGCACTGCTGAGAGGAAGCTCCCCAGACTCTCCCCTGCTTACACACGGTGAAAGGGTGCTTAAAAGAGAGTGGGGGGGGGGGGGGGGGCACATAATTGGCGGTTTACATATTATACAGCGCTGCTGGGGAAAAACAATTTGTGTTGGTCTCCAGGGTTATTGCGCTGGGGTGTGTGCTGGCATACTCTCTCTCTATCTCTCCAAAGGGCCTTGACAGGGATACTGTCTTCAGGGGTTCCCTGTGTGTGTGTGAAGTGTGTCGGTACGCGTGTGTCGACATATTTGACGAGGAAGGCTTGCTTAATGTGGAGGTGGAGTGCTTGAATGTCAGGTCGCCGTCGGCAACGCCGACACCGGAATGGGTGGATATGCTGAATGTCTTGAATGTAAATGTCAATCTATTGCATAAAAGATTAGACAAAACAGAAGCTAGGGATCAGTCAGGTAGCCAGTCCATGCCTGTCCCTGGGGCGCCAGGTCCTTCGGGGTCTCAGAAGCGCACCATATCCCAGATCGATGACACAGATACCGACACAGATACTGACTCTAGTGTCGACTATGAAGATGCAAAATTACAGCCAAAGGTGGCTAAGGGTATACGGTACATGATTATGGCCATTAAAGAGGTTTTGCATATTACTGAGGAACCCCCTGTCCCTGACACGAGGGTACACATGTATAAAGGGAAAAAGCCTGAAGTCACTTTCCCATCCTCATTTGAATTAAGTGACTTGTGCGAAAAGGCTTGGGAATCTCCGGATAGGAGACCACAAGTTCCCAAAAGGATTCTCATGGCGTATCCTTTTCCACAAACTGATAGGATACGCTGGGAATCTTCGCCAAAAGTTGACAAGGCGCTGACACGTTTGTCCAAAAAGGTGGCACTGCCTTCTCAGGATACGGCTTCCCTCAAGGAACCTGCTGATCGCAGGCAGGAAATTACCTTAAAGCACATTTACAATCATTCCGGTACTATTGCTCGACCGGCTATGGCAGAGGTTCTCAAACTCGGTCCTCGGGGGCACACACAGTGCATGTTTTGCAGGTAACCCAGCAGGTGCACAGGTGTATTAATTACTCACTGACACATTTTAAAAGGTCCACAGGTGGAGCTAATTATTTCACTTGCGATTCTGTGAGGAGACCTGCAAAACATGCACTTTGTGTGCCCCCGAGGACCAAGTTTGAGAACCTCTGGGCTATGGCGTCGGCCTGGGTTTGTAGTGCGGTTGTAGCATGGGCAGATTCCTTATCTACGGAAATTGACACCTTAGATAGGGACGCCATTCAAATGACCATAGAGCATATCAGAGATGCTGCCTTGTATATGAGGGATGCTCAGAGAGACATTTGTTTATTAAGCTCCTGAATAAATGCTATGTCTATTTCTGCTAGGCGGCTCTTGTGGACACGACAGTGGACGGGAGATGCCGATTCAAAGCGACATATGGAGTCCTTGCCTTACAAGGGGGTGGAGTTGTTTGGAGACGGCCTCTCGGATCTTGTCGCTACGGCTGGTAAGTCAAATTTCTTACCTTATGTCCCCCCCGCAACATACAAAAAAGGCACCTCATTATCAAATGCAGTCCTTTCGTTCCAATAAAAACAAGAAGGTACGTGGATCATCCTTTGTTGCCAGAGGGAAAGGCAGGGGAAAAAAGCTGCACACAGCTAGTTCCCAAGAGCAGAAGTCCTCCCCCGCGTCTGCAAAGTCCACCGCATGACGCTGGGGCTTTCCGGGGGGAGGCAGATCTGGTGGGGGCTCGTCTTCGATTTTTCAGCCACGTCTGGGTTCACTCGCAGGTGGATCCCTGGACATTAGAGATTGTTTCCCAGGGATACAGGCTGGAATTCGAAGACTTGCCTCCTCGCTGATTTTTCAAATCGGCTCTGCCGGCTTCCCAGTCAGAGAGGGAGCTAGTGTTGACAGCAATCCAAAAATTGTATATTCAACAGGTGATTGTCACAGTTCCTCATCTCCAGCAAGGAGAGGGATATTACTCAACCCTGTTTGTGGTCCCGAAACCGGACGGTTCGGTCAGACCCATTTTAAACCTGAAATCTCTGAACCTGTACTTGAAGAGGTTCAAGTTCAAAATGGAATCACTCAGGGTGGTCATCGCCAGCCTGGAGGGGGGGGATTGGATGGTGTCCCTGGACATAAAGGATGCTTACCTTCATGTTCCGATATTCCCCCCGCATCAGGCGTTCCTGAGATTTGCAGTGCAGGACTGCCACTACCAATTTCAGACGTTGCCGTTTGGGCTTTCCACGGCCCCGAGAATTTTCACCAAGGTAATGGCGAAAATGATGGTGCTCCTGCGCAGGCAGGGGGTCACAATTATCCCATACTTGGACGATCTCCTCATAAAGGCGAGATCTCGGGAGAGGTTGCTGGACAGCGTGTCTCTGTCCATGAAGACATTGCAGTCACACGGATGGATTCCCAATATACCGAAGTCCCAGCTAGTCCCTACAACGCGTCTGACCTTTTGGGGCTGATTCTAGACACAGACCAGAAAAAGGTTTTTCTTCCGATCGAAAAGGTTCAGGAACTCATAACCATGGTCAGTAACCTATTAAAACCAAAAAAGGTTTCAGTGCATCATTGCACGCGGGTCCTGGGGAAGATGGTGGCTTCCTATGAGGCCATCCCTTTCGGCAGGATCCATGCGAGGACCTTCCAATAGGACCTTTTGGACAAGTGGTCCAGGTCCCATTTACAAATGCATCAAAAGATCACACTGTCTCCCAGGACCAGGGTATCTCTCCTGTGGTGGCTGAACAGTGCTCACCTACTAGAAGGTCGCAGGTTCGGCATTCAGGACTGGGTCCTGGTGACCACGGACGCAAGCCTCCGAGGCTGGGGAGCAGTGACACTGGGAAGAAATTTCCAAGGTCTCTGGTCAAGCCTAGAGTCTTGTCTCCACATCAAAGTCCTGGAGTTGAGGGCCATATACAACGCCCTGCGTCAAGCGGAGGCATTGCTTCAGAGAAAACCGGTTCTGATTCAGTCAGACAATGTCACGGCAGTGGCTCATATAAACCGCCAAGGCGGAACACGGAGCAGAATGGCCATGGCAGAAGCGACCAGGATTCTACGCTGGGCGGAAGGCCATGTAAACGCGCTGTCAGCTGTGTTCATCCCGGGGGTGGACAACTGGGAGGCGGACTTCCTCAGCAGGCACGACCTGCATCCAGGAGAGTGGGGACTTCATCAAGAAGTCTTCGCACAGATCACGGATCGTTGGGGACTGCCTCAAATCGACATGATGGCATCCCGTCTCAACAAAAAGCTAAAGCGGTATTGCGCCAGGTCAAGGGACCCTCAGGCGGTAGCGGTAGACGCTCTGGTGACACCTTGGGTGTTCAGATCGGTCTATGTGTTTCCTCCTCTTCCTCTCATACCCATGGTGTTGAGAATAATAGAAGAAGCAGGGTCAGAACAATACTCATTGTTCCAGATTGGCCACTGAGGACTTGGTATCCGGAGCTGCAAGAATTGCTCGCAGGGGATCCGTGGCCTCTTCCTCTAAGGCAGGACCTGCTGCGGCAGGGGCCCTGTCTGTTCCAAGACTTACCGCGGCTGCGTTTGACGGCTTGAACGCCGGATCCTAGTGGAAAAAGGGATTCCGGAGGAGGTCATTCCTACCCTGATCAAGGCTAGGAAAGACGTGACGTTAAAACATTATCACCGTATATGGCGAAAATATGTTTCTTGGTGTGAGGCCAGAGCTGCTCCTACGGAGGAGTTCCATTTGGGCCGTCTACTTCACTTCCTTCAAACAGGAGTGACTTTGGGCCTAAAATTAGGGTCCATAAAGGTCCAAATTTCGGCCTTATCCATTTTCTTTCAAAGAGAATTGGTCTCTAATCCTGAAGTACAGATTTTTGTGAAGGGAGTGCTGCATATTCAGCCTCCTTTTGTGCTTCCGGTGGCGCCTTGGGATCTTAACGTGGTGTTACGGTTCCTCAAGTCACCTTGGTTTGAACCACTCAAAACTGTGGAGTTGAAATACCTCACGTGGAAAGTGGTCATGTTGTTGGCGTTAGCTTTGGCAAGACATGTTTCCGAATTGGCGGCTTTATCACATAAAAGCCCATACTTGGTTTTTCACGTGGATAGGGCAGAGTTGAGGACTCGCCCTCACTTTCTGCCAAAAGTGGTCTCCTCTTTTCATGTGAACCAACCTATTGTCGTGCCTGTGGCTACATGGGACTTGGAGGATTCCGAGTCCCTGGATGTAGTCAGAGCTTTGAAGATTTATGTGACCAGAACGGCTAGAATCAGGAAGACTGAAGCTTTGTTCGTTCTGTTTGCGGCCAACAAGGTTGGCGCTCCTGCTTCAAAGCAGACTATTGCTCGCTGGATCTGTAACACGATTCAGCAGGCGCATTCTACGGCAGGATTGCCGTTACTGAAATCGGTTAAGGCCCACTCCACTAGGAAAGTGGGCTCTTCTTGGGCGGCTGCCCGAGGGGTCTCGGCATTACAGTTGTGCCGAGCAGCTACTTGGTCGGGGACAAACACCTTTGCAAAGTTCTATAAGTTTGATACCCTGGCTGAGGAGGACCTCCTGTTTGCTCAATCGGTGCTGCAGAGTCATCCGCACTCTCCCGCCCGTTTGGGAGCTTTGGTATAATCCCCATGGTCATTACGGAGTCCCAGCATCCTCAAGCACGTTAGAGAAAATAAGATTTTACTTACCGGTAAATCTTTTTCTCGTAGTCCGTAGAGGATGCTGGGCGCCCGTCCCAAGTGCGGACTTCTTCAGCAAGACTTGTATATAGTTATTGCTTACATAAGGGTTATGTTATAGTTTTCGGTGGTACCGTGGCTATGTTGTTGTTCATACTGTTAACTGGGTAAGTTTATCACAAGTTATACGGTGTGATTGGTGTGGCTGGTATGAATCTCGCCCTTAGATTTACAACAATCCTTCCTCGTACTGTCCATCTCCTCTGGGCACAGTTTCCCTAACTGAGGTCTGGATTAGGGGCATAGAGGGAGGAGCCAGTGCACACCCAGAGTCCAAAGCTTTCTTAAAGTGCCCTATCTGCTGCGGAGCCCGTCTATTCCCCATGGTCCTTCCGGAGTCCCAGCATCCTCTACGGACTACGAGAAATAGATTTACCTGTAAGTAAAATCTTATTTATTTTCAGACAGGGTAGCTGGCAACTACCTGTCTGCTTCGTGGGTCTTTTGGGGGAGCTGAGGCACCATTTTTGAAACTGGTACTGCTCCGCTGCTAAACTCTGCAGAATGGCAGGCAGGGATCTCGGATCTGCCCATGGCTTGGCCCTGCCATCGCCCACCCCCCGCTCCTGCCCCTTTCCCATTGACAATGGGAGGCACCACGATCGTTGCCTCCCAACCCCATTTACACAGTGATGATGATTAGATTAAGATAAAGGATATACTTACGACACAGAATGTGTCATAAGTATCTTCTTTGTATTAATTTAATCATTAATGACGGGGGAGGCACTGCCTCCCCTGAATGGATGTCCCTGATATCTCTCCCTATCTATCTATCTATCTATCTATCTATCTATCTATCTATCTATCTATCTATCTATCTATCTATCTATCTATCTGTATCTATCTATGTGTGTGTGTGTATATATATATATATATACTGCTGGCAACAGGCTCACCGCATCGAGGGACTAAGGGGAGAAGAAGCGAACCTACCTAAGTGGTGGTAGCTTGGGCTTCTTAGGCTACTGGACACCATTAGCTCCAGAGGGATCGAACACAGGACCCGACCTCGTCGTCCGTTCCCGGAGCCGCGCCGCCGTCCCCCTTACAGAGCCAGAAGCAAGAAGGTGGTCCGGAAAATCGGCGGCTGAAGACTTCGGTCTTCTCCAAGGTAGCGCATAGCACTGCAGCTGTGCGCCATTGCTCCTCATGCACACCACACACTTCGGTCGCTGATGGGTGCAGGGCGCTGGGGGGGGGGCGCCCTGAGCAGCAATACTGACACCTTGGCTGGCAAACTGGCACCATATATAGCCCCAGAGGCTATATAGGTGCTTTTTAACCCCTGCCAGAATCCATAAAAATGCGGGAGAAAGTCCGCGAAAAAGGGGCAGAGCTATCTCCTTCAGCACACTGGCGCCATTTTTCCCTCACAGCTCCGTTGGAGGGAAGCTCCCTGGCTCTCCCCTGCAGTCAATACACTACAGAAAGGGTTAAAAAGAGAGGGGGGGCACAATTTAGGCGCAGTATACAATATATATAGGCAGCTATAAGGGAAAACACTCTTTTATATGTGATATCCCTGTGATATATAGCGCCCTGGTGTGTGCTGGCATACTCTCCCTCTGTCTCCCCAAAGGGCTTTGTGGGGTCCTGTCCTCTGTCAGAGCATTCCCTGTGTGTGTGCTGTGTGTCGGTACGGCTGTGTCGACATGTATGAGGAGGATAATGATGTGGAGGCGGAGCGAATGCCTGTAAATGTGATGTCACCCCCTGCGGGATCGACACCGGTGTGGTTGGACTTATGGAAGGATTACGTGAAAGTGTCAACTCCTTACAAAAAAGGTCGACGACACAGAACAGCCGGCTACTCAGCTTGTGCCTGTTCCAGCGTCTCAAATGTCATGGGGGGCTCTAAAAACGCCCGCTACCTCAGATGGCAGAAACAGATGTCGACGGATACCGATTCCAGTGTCGACGACGATGAGACTAGTGTACCCTCCAAATAGGTCCACCCGTTACATGATTGAGGCAATGAAAAATGTGTTACACATTTATGATAATACCCCAGGTACCACATAAAAGGGTATTATGTTTGGTGAGAGAAAACTACCAGTAGTTTTTCCTACATCTGAGAAATTAAATGAGGTGTGTGAGGAAGCGTGGTCTTCCCCCGGTAAGAAATTGATAATTTCTAAACGGTAATTGGCAGCGTACCCTTTCCCGCCAGAGGATAGGTCACGTTGGGAAACACCCCATAGGGTAGATACAGCGCTTACACGCTTATCAGAAAAGGTGGCACTACCGTCTCCGGATACGGCCGCCCTGAAGGAACCTGCTGATAAAAAGCAGGGGGTTACCCTAAAAGATATAGTCACACACTCGGGCATTATATTGCGACCAGCCATTGCTTCGGCATGGATGTGCAGTGCTCCCGCTGCGTGGTCAGATTCCCTGTCGGAAAATTACTATGGATAGGGACAATATTTTGCTGACAATAGAGCATATAAAAGACGTGGTCTTATACATGCGTGATGCACAGAGGGATATTTGCCGGCTGGCATCAAAAATAAGCGCTAGGTCCATTGCCGCCAGACGGGGGTTATGGACTCGGCAATGGTCAGGCGATGCCGACTCGAATCGGCACATGGAAGTTTTGCCCTATAAGGGGGTAAAACTGTTTGGGGATGGTCTTTCAGACCTCGTTTCCACAGCTACTGCTGGGAAATCGACTTTTTTGCCACAGGCTACCCCACAACAAAGGAAAGCACCGTATCATCAAGTACAGTCCTTTCGGCCCCAGAAAAGCAAGAGGGCTAGAGGCTCATCCTTTCTGCCGAGAGGCAAAGGTAGAGGAAAAAGCTGCAGCACACAGCTAGTTCCCAAGAGCAGAAGTCCTCCCTGCGTCCGGTAAGTCCACAGCATAACGCTGGGGCTGCTCAGGCGGACCCGGGTACGGTGGGGGCCCGTCTCAGAAATTTCAGCGCCCAGTGTGCTCTCTCACATGGATCCCTGGGTCCTTCAAGTAGTATCTCAGGGGTACAGGCTGGAGTTCGAGACGTTCTTCCCCCCGCCGTTTCCTAAAATCTGCCTTACAGGCACCTCCCTCTGCCAGGGAGGCGGTGTTGGTGGCTATTCAACACTATAATCACAACAAGTGATTGTCAAGGTGCCCCTCCTTCAGCAAGGAAGGGGTTACTATTCCACAATGGTTGTGGTACCGAAACAGAACGGTTCGGTGAGACCCATCTTTAAATTAAAATACTTGAACTTTTATATCAGAAGATTCAAGTTCGAGATGGAATCGCTCAGGGCGGTTATTACGAGCCTGGACGAGGGGGATTACAGGGTCTCCCTGGATATCAAGGATGCGTACCTGCATGTCCACATTTACCCTCCTCACCAGGAGTACCTCAGATGTGTGGTACAGGACTGTCACTATCGGTTCCAGACGCTGCCGTTGGAGTTGTCCACGGCACCGAAGGTCTTTACCAAGGTAATGGCCGAAATGATGATACTCCTTCGCAAGAAGGAAGTTTTTATTATCCCGTACTTGGACGATCTCCTGATAAAGGCGAGGTCCAAAGAACAGTTGGTAGTGGGGGTAGCACTCTCTCGGGAAGTGCTACAACAGCACGACTGGATTCTCAATATTCCAAAGTCACAGCTGGTCCCGACGACACGTCTTCTGTTCCTGGGAATGATTCTGGACACAGACCAGAAAAGAGTGTTTCTTCCAGTGGAAGCACACGAGTCCTGAAAAAAAAAATAGCTTCGTACGAAGCATAATTCCATTCGGAAGGTTCCACGCAAGGACGTTCCAGTGGGACCTGTGGGACAAATGGTCCGGGTCCCATCTACAGATACAACAGCGGATAACCCTATCGGCAAGAAACAGGGTGTCGCTGCTGTGGTGGCTGCAGAGGGCTCATCTACTAGAGGGCCGCAGATTCGGAATACAGGACTGGGTCCTGGTGACCACGGAGGCCAGCCTTCGGGGCTGGAGTGCAGTCACACAGGGAAGAAATTTCCAAGGAGATTTCGCTTCACATAATTATTCTGGAGCTAAGGGCCATTTACAATGCCCTAAGCCAAGCAAGGCCCCTGCTTCAGAACCAGCCGGTACTGATCCAATCAGACAACATCACGGCGGTCGCCTATGTAAACAGACAGGGCGGCACAAGAAGCAGGATGGCGATGGCAGAAGCCACAAGGATTCTCCGATGGGCGACCTACACCCGGGAGAATGGGGACTTCTTCCAGAAGTTTTCCAAATGCGGGTAAACCGTTGGGAATGACCACGGGTGGACATGATGGCGTCCCGCCTCAACAAAAAGTTGAAAAGATATTGCGCCAGGTCAAGGGACCCTCAGGCGATCGCTGTGGACGCTCTAGTGACACCGTGGGTGTACCAGTCGGTTTATGTGTTTCCTCCTCTACCTCTCATACCCAGGGTACTGAGAATAATAAGAATGCGAGGAGTGAAAACCATACTCGTGGTTCCGGATTGGCCAAGAAGAGCTTGGTACCCGGAACTTCAAGAGATGCGGGCAGAGGACCCTTGGCCTCTGCCGCTCAGACAAGACCTGCTGCAGCAGGGACCCTGTCTGTTCCAGGACTTACCGCGGCTGCGTTTGACGGCATGGCGGTTGAACACCGGATCCTAAAGGAAAAGGGTATTCCGGAGGAAGTCATCCCTACCCTGATCAAAGCCAGGAAGGATGTCACCGCAAGACATTATTACCGCATTTGGCGGAAATATGTTGCTTGGTGTGAGGCCATGAAGGCCCCGAAGGAGGAATTTCAACTGGGTCGAT
Source organism: Pseudophryne corroboree (assembly GCF_028390025.1). Classification (NCBI taxonomy): domain Eukaryota; kingdom Metazoa; phylum Chordata; class Amphibia; order Anura; family Myobatrachidae; genus Pseudophryne; species Pseudophryne corroboree. The sequence continues at coordinate 601,144,129 of NC_086447.1, forward strand.
TCCAACACTTCCTGCAAGCAGGGGTGACGTTGGGCCTCAAATTGGGGTCCATCAAGGTCCAGATTTCGGCTCTGTCGATTTTCTTCCAGAAAGAACTGGCTTCACTGCCTGAAGTTCAGACTTTTGTCAAAGGAGTTCTGCATATTCAGCCTCCTTTTGTGCCCCCAGTGGCACCTTGGGATCTCAATGTGGTTTTGGCATTCCTGAAATCACATTGGTTCGAACCACTGAAGACTGTGGAATTAAAATATCTCACGTGGAAAGTGGTCATAAGATGGATAGGGCAGAATTGAGGACTCGTCCTCAGTTTCTCCCGAAGGTGGTCTCAGCTTTTCACTTGAACCAACCTATTGTGGTGCCTGCGGCTACTACGGACTTGGAGGATTCCAAGTTGCTGGACGTAGTCAGGGCCCTGAAAATTTATGTTTCCAGGACGGCTGGAGTCAGAAAAACTGACTCGCTGTTTATCTTGTATGCACCCAACAAGCTGGGTGCTCCTGCTTCTAAGCAGTCTATTGCGCGCTGGATTTGTAGCACTATTCAGCTGGCGCATTCTGCGGTAGGATTACCGCAGCCTAAATCAATAAAAGCCCATTCCACAAGGAAGGTGGGCTCATCTTGGGCGGCTGCCCGAGGGGTCTCGGCTTTACAACTTTGCCGAGCAGCTACTTGGTCAGGGGCAAACACGTTTGCTAAATTCTACAAATTTGATTCCCTGGCTGAGGAGGACCTGGAGTTCTCTCATTCGGTGCTGCAGAGTCATCCGCACTCTCCCGCCCGTTTGGGAGCTTTGGTATAATCCCCATGGTCCTTACGGAGTCCCCAGCATCCACTAGGACGTCAGAGAAAATAAGATTTTACTCACCGGTAAATCTATTTCTCGTAGTCCGTAGTGGATGCTGGGCGCCCATCCCAAGTGCGGATTGTCTGCAATACTTGTACATAGTTATTGTTACAAAAATCGGGTTTTGTTGTGAGCCATCTCTTCAGAGGCTCCAATTGTTATCATACTGTTAACCGGGGTTCCTATCACGTGTTATATAGTGTGATTGGTATGGCTGGTATGAGTCTTACCCGGGATTCAAAATCCTTCCTTATTGTGTCAGCTCTTCCGGGCACAGTTCCTAACTGAGGCTTGGAGGAGGGTCATAGGGGGAGGAGCCAGTGCACACCAGATAGTCCTAAATCTTTCTTTAGATGTGCCCAGTCTCCTGCGGAGCCGTCTATTCCCCATGGTCCTTACGGAGTCCCCAGCATCCACTACGGACTACGAGAAATAGATTTACCGGTGAGTAAAATCTTATTTTAGCGATCAAACATTTTGCCACATAGGTGTTATATGATGGGCCTCTTGGATAATCCCTGTTGTCCTAAATGCAGACAACAGCCCGCTGACCTTTACCACTGTTTTTGGATGTGTCCCTCCCTTAGACTGTTTTGGCTAGTGGAGTGGCGTTTTGCTTCTCAATGCTTGGGGAACTATATCCCCCATACGTCTGAATGGGCAATCTTTGGCCTATTGCCACCAAATACTCGCGCTCCCAAAGAAGTTAAGAGATTACTATTGGCAATATCCTCTGCAGCCTGTAAATCAATTTTACATATGTGGATACAAAGTTCGGTGCCAATTTTAGATATGTTTAAAGACAAACTGTTCTATATTTGTCACTTGGATTGGTTGGAGGCCTCCCTATAAAAAGAATCCCATACTGAAATTTTTTTTGCTACATGGGAGAGTTTTATTGAGGTTCTCCCCATACCTACAAAGGAGGCCATCCTAAATTGCTTCTGTAATACCATATGGTATGAAACTCGAATCATTCTTCAAGTTCCTCCTATTTCCATTTGATGGTGTTAATTGAATAGCTGTGATTTCTGACCTTTTTTTTTAACCACACATATATGTATTTATGTAAAATTGAAAAAAAAAAGTTTTTCCTTTTCCTCATCTATATTATGTTTTATGTATAATATTGGTGTAAACTTTTTCTCTTAGTGTATTATACCACAAATTCTGATGTAATTTACCATTTTTGACGGAATCACACTCATACAATTGTATCTGTTGTAATATACCTTCTTTATTGCTTCAATAAAGAAAAGTGTATTTAAAAAACAAACAAAAAAAACAAGAGTTCCAAAGGTGACAGCAGTAGATGCGCTAATGACGCCTTAGAATTAGCAAACAGTATATCTTTTCCCTCTATTTTGTTTACGAGAATAGGAGAGAGGTTCAGGCAATTTTAATTTCCCCAGACTGGCCACGCAGATCTTGGTACACAGATCTCATTTACTTGTTGGTAGAAGAACCCTGGCCTCTGACGCTCCGGGAAGACCTTCTTTAACGAGGCCCGTTCGTCTAGCCAGACTTACACCGGCTACGTTTAACGGCATGGATGTTCAAAAGGCAAATTCTAGCCAGGAAGGGCTTTCCAGGTGCTGTAATACTGACTATGCTTCAAGCCAGAAAGGCAGTCACTTCACGACATTCCCATCACATATGGAAGAGGTATATCTCCTGGTGTGAAGGACGACAATATCCGCCAGCGGATTTCAAACGGGGTCGGCTTTTATGCTTCCTACAGTCGGGAGTGGATGTGGGCCGAAGTTTGGCTCATTAAAGGTTCAGATTTATCAATCCTTTTCCAGAAACAACTGGCCATGCTGCCAGAGGTTCAGACATTCCTCAAAGGTGTGCTTCACATAATACCACCCTAGGTACCACCTCCGACACCTTGGGATCTAAACCTGGTTTTAGATTTCCCACAATCTTCTTGGTTTGAACCTCTACAAACGGTAGATGAACGGTGTCTTATGTGGAAGACACTACTGCTGTTAGCCTTGGATTCAGCAAGCAGTCTCTGAGTTAGGGGCATTGTCGGCCAAGAGTTTCACATTGACAGTGCAGAGCTCAGATCTCAGCAGAATTTCTTGCTGAAGGTTATCTCAGCTTTTCATATCAACAACTGATAGTGGTTCTGGTCATTAATGACGTTTCAGCTACTCCAAGATGACTGGAGGTAGTACGAACATTGAAGATCTATGTCAGAAGAACTGATTGTATCGGAATGTCAGATTCTCTCTTCATTTTGTATGATGCCAACCAGATAGGTTGCCCAACTTCAAATCAGGCAATAGGCCATTGGATCAGACACACTCTCCAACAGGCTTATTCATCAGCTGCTTTGCCTCTACCACATTCCATTACAGCCCAGTCTTCAAGGCCGGTGGGCTCCTCTTGGGCAGCTGCCCGGGGAGTCTTGGCATTACACCTATGCCGAGCGGCCAACTGGTTGGATACAAACACGTTGTCAAATTCTATTGGTTTGATACCTTGGCATCAGGGGACAGTCAGCATAGTCGTTCAGTATTGCAGGGGTCTCCGCACACTCCGGCCCGTTAAGGGAGCTCTGGGACGTCCTCATTGTAATAAGCATTCCCTCGTGTCCCCTATGGATGAAAGAGAAAATAGGATTTTGGTACCTACAGGTAAATCCTTATCTCATAGTCTATAGGGGATACTGGGCTCCCACCTCTGTGCTTCGTAAATTTTCCTGCAAAAGTTAAATTCTTGTGTGACAGATTGTTGGATCAGCTTTGCTATTTTTTCTGTTTTTTGGATCAGCTTTTTGCTGTCCCTTCTAATTCTTCTTCTTGTGCTGGTTATGTTCTTTCTCAGTGTTCTGTTTCTTCCTCCTCTCGAAGTACAGTCAGGTCCATAAATATTGGTACATCAACACAATTCTCATATTTTGGGCTCTATACACCACCACAATGGATTTGAAATGAAACAAACAAGATGTGCTTTAACTGCAGACTTTCTGCTTTAATTTGAGGGTGTTTACATCCAAATCAGGTGAACGGTGTAGGAATTACAACGGTTTCTATATGTGCCTCCCACTTTTTAAGGGACCAAAAGTAATGGGACATTCGACTCAAAAGCTATTTCATGGACAGGAGTGGTCTATTCCCTCGTTATTTCATCATCAATTAAGCAGGTAAAAGGTCTGGAGCAGATTCCAGGTGTGACATTTGCATTTGGAATCTGTTGCTGTCGACTCTCAATATGAGATCCAAAGAGCTGCCACTATCAGTGAAGCAAGCCATCATTAGGCTGAAAAATCGAAACAAACCCATCAGAGAGATAGCAGAAACATTAGGTGTGGCCAATTCAACTGTTTGGAACAGTCTTAAAAAGAAAGAACGCACCGGAGAGCTCAGCAACACCAAAAGACCCGGAAGACCACGGAAAACAACTGTGGTATATGACAGAAGAATTATTTCCCTGGTGAAGAAAAACCCCTTCACAACAGTTGCCCAGATCAAGAACACTCTCCATGAGGTAGGTGTATATGTGTCAAAGTCAACTATCAAGCGAAGACTTCACAAGAGTGAGTATAGAGGGTTCACCACAAGATGTAAACCATTGGTGAGCCACAAAAACAGGAAGTCCAAATTAGAGTTTGCCAAACAACATCTAAAAAAGCCTTTACAGTTCTGGAACAACATCCTATGGACAGATGAGACAAAGATCAACTTGTACCAGAGTGATGGGAAGAGAAGAGTATGGAGAAGGACAGGAACTGCTCATGATCCAAAACATACCACCTCATCAGTGAAGCATGGTGGTGGTAGTGTCATGGCGTGGGCATGTATGGCTGCCAGTGGAACTGGTTCCTTTGTATTTATTGATAATGTGACTGCTGTCAAAAGCAGCAGGATGAATTCTGAAGTGTTTCGGGCAATATTATCTGTTCATATTCAGTCAAATGCTTCAGAACTCATTGGACGGCGCTTCATAGTGCAGATGGACAATGACTCGAAGCATACTACGAAAGTAACCAAAGAGTTTTTTAAGGCAAATAAGTGGAATGTTATGCAATGGCCAAGTCAATCACCTGACCTGAATCCGATTGAGCATGCATTTCACTTGATGAAGACAAAACTGAAGGGAAAATGCCCCAAGAACAAGCAGGAACTGAAGACATTTGCAGTAGAGGCCTGGCAGAGCATCACCAGGGATGAAACCCAGCGTCTGGTGATGTCTATGCGTTCCAGACTTCAGGCTGTAATTGACTGCAAAGGATTTGCAACAAAGTATTAAAAAGTGAAGGTTTGATTTAGGATTGTTTAGTTTGTCCAATTAGTTTTGGTCCCTTAAAAAGTGGGAGGCTCATATAGAAACCGTTGTAATTCCTACACTGTTCACCTGATTTGGATGTAAACACCCTCAAATTAAAGTGGAAAGTCTGCAGTTAAAGCACATCTTGTTTGTTTAATTTCAAATCCATTGTGGTGGTGTATAGAGCCAAAATATGAGAATTGTGTTGATATCCCAATATTTATGGACCTGACTGTATGTTCTGTCTCCTTCGGGCACAGTTTTTCTAGACTGAGCTGTGTAAGTGGGCATAGAGGAGAGGAGCCAGCACACAGTCATTTGAAGATTTCTTAAAGTGCACCGGCTCCAGCGGACCCATCTATTCCCCATTGTAGTAAGCATTCCCCAGTCTCCCCTATTGACTACGAGAAAAGGATTTACCAGTAGGTACCAAAATCCTATTTTCTTTTCTTTTTAACCTTAGATGACAATCACATTTTGTTAATTTTAATTGTTGCATCGGCATGTTGTAGGTTCATAATTGAACCTTACTCTGATATAATTTAAAACTCCATATATGTAGAAAGGAAACCCTATTATACAGCTGCCCTACCCTGCAGCGAAGATAGATCACTTGAAATATGAGGGTGGTTCAGTAGGACAATACAACTGGCATGAGGTGCAGTCTATTGGCTGTGATGAGAAGCAGTGGTCTTCCTGCTCTGGTCTGGTGGGAAATTAGAATGAAATAGAGAACATTACACACGTGAGAGATTTTGTTACCTTACTTGTTGAACCACTGTCATAGTTATATACAGTATGCAGTTATTATTAGGGATCGAACAACACTAATGTACAAAGCAGATTTGTTTCATAGCCACCTTTTTCCCTGTGCTCCCATCAAGCCTCTGCTGTGCTGGTAAATAAAAAAAATGATAGGAATAAAAACATTTAGAGAGAAAAACAAATTTAATATAAATACAATTTTCTCTCTACGTAGGACTCATCGCTCTTTGTATGGTTGTCACATAGTCAATCGCTTGTTATCCTTAAAACAGATCTTTCACCCTAAAGACTTGCACATTTGGAGGACAAACATTTGGCATCTAATATTTACTACTAATATCTTTTTTTCACTGAACCCAATAAGTGTCAGATTTATAGTAAACAACACATATTTAGAATAATATAATGGGAGAATATGCTGATCGTTTTTTTGGACACTTTTTTTTGGGTTAGATTGAATGTATAAAAGTAAACTGTGCTGATATAGGTGATATCAATTGTATCTGAATAATAAAATAATAAAATGTTATCACTGTGGATGGGTACATAAACTACTTTTTAGAAAATTTCAAATGTGACATTTGTAAAACATAACCCGCATAAAGTAATGCCCGTAAAAGTGTTTGCTTTTATTCCAGGCTTTGTAAACATGAAAGATTCCTCCTTATTCTTATTTTATTTTATTAACTGAAGTGGTTTATGTCCCAGTAATTAATACTAACTTCTATTATTCAGACATAATTCATATTACCTATCCAATGCTGTTTATTTGTATTGATATTTCTATATAGTTTTACTGACTATCCCACACAGCAGCAGAGATAGCAGTTTTATTAACCTTGCCTGCAGCTGTTTTTTTTTATTTTTTTTTGGGGGGGGTAAAGGTACTACCCTGCGATATGGGGGGGAAGAGGTATCAGTCCATGTATGATGGCTGCCATGCGCCCCTGTCCATATCGGTGCTGCCATCTAACAGATAGCAGGCCGATATGCTTGGGCAATGTATGACCGTTCCTACACCTGCAGCTGTTAATTTCGACAGCTGCGGGTGGCGATGGCCCTAGACCACAGCAAGGACCGCGCTGTCCTTGCCTGTGGCGGAGTGCCGGCTCCGGATTGCTCTGGGGATCTCGCGTGAGTAGCGAGATCCCACACATGCGCAGAGGAGCCGGCCTGGAAGGAGACACAGCGCCTCAGCTCTGAGCTGATGCTCTGTTTGCTTGGGGGACATCGTCGGAGAGGGGAGCTTTTGCTCCCCCCGCCTCGGCAGACAAGATGTTAAAAGATCTTGTCGATGTCCCTTCCTGCTTTGTCTCGTTAATGAGACGAAGCAGACAGTGTCGTTCCACTATAATACATTTACCTTTTTGTGCTTTAGCAGTATGAAAGTAACAATGGAAAAATACATACCGTTTTTCCTCTTTTATCGCTACATAATACAGATCCATACATACATACATACATACATACATACATACATACATACATACATTATTCTCACTCTGTCCTAACAACTCTTTGAAACGGAATTTCACAATCTTTAGTGGATTAAGATAAAGAGTTTCAAATAATCTTATTGGAGGGCTTTATGGGGGGTACACACCTAGAGATGTGTGCTGACCGATCTATCACAGACCACTCAGCACACATCTCTCCCCGCACTCAGCGCAATGTGTGCTGAGCGAGGAAGGGGATGGGGGGCCAACTCACTTCACACAGCGCTGAAGTGAATGACCTGCTAGATTGAGCCTGCATGCAGGCTCAGTCTAGCACCGGCGATAGCGATGCGCAGGGCCGCGATTCGTTATCGCTGGGGGGCATACACACGAGAGATCCATGCTTAATTTCTAAGCAATCTAGTCAGATTGCTTAGCTTTTAAGCATGGATCTCTCTGTGTGTACCCCCCTTTAGCCATGGATAGTAAGGGTGTGTACACACGGTGAGATAAATCTGTAAGATTTGGCTATATAGTCAAAATCTTATGAAAAGTTAGTGCATATCTTATGGTGCTAGGCAGCTTGCGATACAGATTCGATCCCGATGCGCACTCCCGTGGGGTCGGTATCGTAATACTAGATAGACTGTGCAGGCAAGTCAATCTGGACTATCTAGTGTACTATCTAGTATAAAGTATAGTCAAAATTGGCACTTAGTCAAAATCGTACATAGACAAAATCTCAAGCACAGATAGTCAAAATCTGTCCTATCTGTGCGAACTGGGCTCTGGGGGAGTTCAAGGGAAATCGCATAGTCAAAATCGAACATAGCAGGGATCTCACCGTGTGTACACACCCTAACCAATCAATTTGAACCCATACACCCTATCCTCGTATATAGGTTCCTTGAGGAGCCTTAATCATGAGATTTAATTATTCATCTGGTCCTTCATGTAGCCATCTGAGTACTACAGTTTGATTTAACTCTGGAAATTATCAATCTATTCCCTCAAACAAGATGATTACTGTAGGGAGAAAGTTCATGCTATTGGTTAAAATAACTAATTTATTCTTTAAATTTGGTATTTTACAACTATTTCTTTATCAAATATAACACTTTGGTCAAGATTTGTTAAATTGCTTGTGGTATTAGTTTTCTCTTACGTCCTAGAGGATGCTGGGGACTCCAAAAGGACCATGGGGTATAGACGGGATCCGCAGGAGCTTGGGCACACTAAAAAGACTTTGACTGGGTGTGAACTGGCTCCTCCCTCTATGCCCCTCCCCCAGACCTCAGTTAGACTTTGTGCCCAGGAGTGACTGGATACACACTAGGGGAGCTGTACTGAGGGGGTCATTCCGAGTTGTTCGCTCGCAAGCTGCTTTTAGCAGCTTTGCACACGCTAAGCCGCCGCCTAACGGGAGTGAATCTTAGCATAGTAAAATTGCGAACGAAAGATTCTCAAAATTGCGATTAGCTTCAAACTTACTCGGTATCTGCGATCAGTTCAGTGCTTGTCGTTCCTGGTTTGACGTCACAAACACACCCAGCGTTCGCCCAGACACTCCTCCGTTTCTTCAGCCACTCCCGCGTTTTTCCCAGAAACGGTAGGGTTTTTTTCGCACACACCCATAAAACGGCCTGTTTCCGCCCAGAAACACCCACTTCCTGTCAATCACATTACGATCACCAGAACGAAGAAAAAACCGTGAGTAAAATACCTAACTGCATAGCAAATTTACTTGGCGCAGTCGCACTGTGGACATTGCCCATGCGCATTCGCGACTAATCGCTCCGTTGCGAAAAAAAAATAACGAGCGAACAACTCGGAATGACCCCCTGAGTTTCTCTATAAAAGACTTTTGTTAGGTTTTTTTTTTTCAGGGAGACCTGCTGGCTACAGGCTCTCTGCATCGAGGGACTGAGGGGAGAGAAGTCAGACCTACTTCTTCTTAGTTAAAGGCTCTGCTTCTTAGGCTACTGGACACCATTAGCTCCAGAGGGTTCGATCACTTGGTTCTCCTAGCTGCTTGTTCCTGGAGCCGCGCCGTCACCCCCCTCACAGAAGACAGAAGCCGGGTGAGTATTAGAAGAACCGAAGACTTCAGACGGCAGAAGACTCCAGTAACGGAGGTACAGCGCAGCGCTCCATGCTCCCACACACATCACCAACGGCACTTACAGGATGCAGGGCGCGGGGGGGCGCCCTGGGCAGCAGTTACTGAGGTCTTTGGGACTGGTAAAAGCCATATTCGGTGCCCGGGCACCGTATGTAAGACCCCCGCCAGTATAAATAATTCAGATTTGAGCGGAACTGAAGCGTGCCGGGAAGGGGCGGGGCTTAGCCGCACAGCTCACCAGCGCCATTTTCTTCTCTCCACAGCCGCTGCAGAGAACGCTGGCCCGGACCTCCAAGCTCCTTACAAGTAAAAAGGAGCAAAACGGGGAGAGGGGGGGGGGGGGGGGACAAATAATTTGGTGCTTTTATTATTATTACAGCGCTGCTGACATATTATAGTTGTGTAGTATATGGGTGCTGGGGTGGAGCTGGCATACTCCCTCTGTGTTTCTCTCTCCAGGCTTCCCTGTAGGCTGTTCCCTTTATTTGGCCAGTGTGTGTGTTGGGTGTCGGTACTTCGTGTCGGCATGTCTGAGGCTGAGTGTCTGAGAAAAGGAGCTGGAAATGGCTCTGTCGGTACCACCGACTGCTGATTGGGTTGCTATGTTGAGTACACTTAATGCTAATGTGGCTTTGTTGTCTAAGAGGCTTGATAAATCTGATTCTCAGACACAAACATGGAGAAAATCCATGGAGGATGCTTTGGCTCAGGTGCAGACCCCCTCAGGGTCACAAAAACGTTCATTTACCCAGATGGCAGATACAGATGCCGACACGGACTCTGATTCCGATGTCGATTTTAATGAGGCTACTTTACACCCAAGGGTAGTTAAGAGTATTCAGTACATGATTGTGGCTATTAAAGATGTTTTACATATCTCTGATGAACCTGCGGTGCAGGAAACAAGGATTTGCCTATTTACAGGGGAAAAACCTGAGGAAGATTCCCCCCTCTTATGAAATTAATGCTCTTTGTGAAAAAGCTTGGGAGTTGCCGAACAAGAGGTGGCAGATTCCCAAGAGAATTTTTACGGCGTATCCTTTCCCCTCTGATGACAGGGAGAAATGGGAGTCGTCTCCGAATGTCGACAAGGCTCTATCCCGTTTGTCCAAGAAGGTGGCGCTTCCGTCCCCTGACACGGCTGCTCTCAAGTATCCGGCGGATCGCAAGCTGGAGACGTATTTTGAAGGCCATTTTCGTTAATACTGGTGCATTGCTCAGACCTGCTGTGGCGTCGGTATGGGTGAGTAGTGCTATTGCTAAATAGGCTGATAATTTAGCTTCTGATATGGATACCCTTGATAAAGATAATATTCTTTTGACTCTTGGTTATATCAAGGACGCTGCAGATTACCTAAAGGATGCGGCGAGAGATGTTGGCCTCTTGGGATCAAGAGCCAATGCCGTGGCGGTCTCGGCCAGGAGGGCGCTGTGGATCCATCAATGGAATGCTGATGCCGACTCCAAGAAAAATATGGAAGCTCTCCCCTTTAAAGGTAGTGTCTTGTTTGGTGATGGCCTTGCTGACCTGGTGTCTACCGCTACTGCGGGTAAGTCATCTCTTCTTCCTTATGTTCCCACTCAACAGAAAAAGGGGCCCCATCAACAGATGCAGTCTTTTTTGGCCTAATAAATACAAACGAGGTAAAGGCTCGTCCTTCCTCGCTTCAAAGGGTAGAGGAAGGGGAAAGAGGTCGCCTGCAGGATCATGCACCCTGGACCAAAAGTCCTCCCCCGCCTCTACCAAGTCCACCGCATGACGCTGGGGCTCCCCTGCGGGAGTCCGTGCCGGTGGGGGGCCATCTCCGGATCTTCAGTCAGGTCTGGTTTCAATCGGCCCTGGATCCTTGGGTCTTAGACATAGTTTCCCAAGGGTACAAACTGGAGTTTCAGGAGATGCCTCCCCGCCACTTTTTCAAGTCGGCCTTGCCAGTTTCTCTTCCAGAAAGAGAGGTAGTAAATGTTGCAATACAAAAGTTGTGTCAACAGAGGGTCATTGTTCCCGTTCCCCCGTCCCAACGAGGGGAAGGGTTCTATTCGAGCCTCTTTGTCGTAATGAAGCCGGACGGTTCGGTCAGACCGATTCTGAACCTAAAATCCCTCAATTCATACTTGAAAATTTCAAGTTCAAGATGGAATCTCTTCGAGCTGTGATCTCCACCCTAGAAGGGGGGGATTTTATGGCGTCAGTCGACATAAAGGATGCCTACTTACACGTCCCGATTTATCCTCCGCAGCAGGCCTTCCTGAGATTTGCGGTGCAGGATTGTCATTACCACTTTCAGACGTTGCCGTTTGGGCTTTCCACGGCCCCGAGGGTTTTTACCAAGGTTATGGCAGAAATGAGTGTGCTTCTTCGCAAGCGAGGGGTCACAATTATCCCGTACTTGGACGATCTCCTGATAAAGGCGAGGTCAAAGGAACAATTGTTAAAGAATGTGGAACTCTCCCTGACAGTTCTGCAACATCACGGTTGGATTTTAAATTTGTCAAAGTCTCATTTAATTCCGACGACTCGGCTGCCCTTCCTGGGCATGATCCTAGACACGAAGCTTCAGAGAGTGTTTCTTCCGGAGGACAAAGCTCTAGAAATACAGACCATGGTCAAGGAGCTATTGAGACCGACAAGAGTGTCGATTCATTAATGCACTCGAGTGCTAGGGAAGATGGTGGCGGCTTACGAGGCCATTCCGTTTGGCAAGTTTCATGTCCGGGTGTTTCAGTGGGGCCTGCTGGACAAATGGTCCGGGTCTCACCTACACATGCACCGGAAAATAAGTCTATCTTCCAGGGCCAGTATCTCTCTCCTGTGAGCTGCAAGGCTCTCACCTCCTAGAGGGACGCCGTTTCGGAATCCAGGACTGGGTCCTGCTAACCACAGATGCAAATCTCCGAGGCTGGGGCGCAGTCGCGCAGGGATGAAGTTTCTAGGGAAAATGGTCAAGCCAGGAACCTTCTCTCCACATAAATGTTCTCGAGTTAAGAGCCATTTACAACGGCCTCCTACAAGCAAAGAGTTTTCTTCAGGGTCTCCCTGTCCTGATCCAGTCGGACAACATCACAGCGGTGGCATACGTAAACCGCCAAGGCGGAACAAGGAGCAGGGCGGCAATGGCGGAAGCCACAAGAATTCTCCGCTGGGTGGAACAGCACGTGAGCGCTCTGTCAGCGGTCTTCCTCCCGGGCGTGGACAACTGGGAAGCAGACTTTCTCAGCAGACACGATCTCCATCCAGGAGAGTGGGCTCTTCATCAAGAAGTTTTTGTAGAAGTGACAAGGCGTTGGGGAACTCCTCAGATAGACATGTTGGCGTATTGTTCCAGGTCAAGGGACCCCCAAGCCTGTGCGGTGGACGCCCTGGTAACTCCGTGGGTGTTTCAGTCAGTGTATGTTTTCCCTCCACTTCCTCTCATTCCAAAGGTGCTGAGGATCGTAAGACGAACAATGGTTCAGGCAATACTCGTCGTTCCAGATTGGCCACGGAGGGCCTGGTATCCGGATCTTCAGGAATTCCTAGTAGAAGATCCCTGGCCGCTTCCTCTAAGAGAGGACCTGTTACTGCAGGGGCCCTGCCTGTTTCCGGACTTACCGCGGCTGCGTTTGACGGCGTGGAAGTTGAACGCCAGATTTTAGCTCGGAAGGGTATTCCCGGGGAAGTCATTCCCACTCTCCTTAAGGCTAGGAAGGAGGTCACGGCGAAACATTATCACCGTATTTGGAGAAAATATGTGTTGTGTTGTGAATCCAAAGCAGCTCCTGCGGAGGAGTTTCACTTGGGTCGTTTCCTCCATTTTTTGCAGCCAGGCGTGGATGCAGGCCTGAAATTGGGTTCCATCAAAGTGCAGATTTCGGCCTTATTTATCTTCTTTCAAAAGGAATTGTCCGTCCTTCCTGAGGTTCAGACCTTCGTGAAGGGAGTGCTGCATATCCATCCTCCATTTGTGGCGCCTTGGGATCTGGAAGTGGTGTTGCAGTTTCTTATGTCTCACTGGTTTGAGCCTTTGCGTAAGGTTGAATTAAAGTTTCTCACTTGGAAAGTGGTCATGCTTTTGGCTCTGGCGTCTGCCAGGCGAGTGTCTGAGTTGGCGGCCTTATCTCACAAGAGCCCATATTTGATTTTCCATTCGGATAGAGCGGAATTGAGGACTCGTCAACAATTTTTGCCGAAGGTGGTTTCTTCGTTTCACATTAACCAACCTATTGTGGTGCCTGTGGCTACGGATGCTGTGGCGGTCCCAAAATCTCTTGATGATGTAAGAGCTTTGAAAATTGACGTCGCCAGGACGGCTCTTACTAGGAAGACAGAGGCTCTGTTTGTCCTGTATGCTTCCAACAAGATTGGACATCCTGCTTCTAAGCAAACTATTGCACGCTGGATTTGTACTACGGTTCAGCAAGCTCATTCTTTGGCTGGGCTACCGTTGCCTAAGTCAGTAAAGGCCCATTCTACCTGGAAAGTGGGCTCATCTTGGGCTGCTGCCCGAGGGGTTTCGGCACTTCAGCTTTGCCGAGCAGCTCCGTGGTCGGGTTCAAACACTTTTGCTAAGTTCTACAAGTTTGATACCCTGGCTGATGAGGACCTCATGTTTGCTCAATTGGTGCTGCAGAGTCGTCCGCACTCTCCCGCCCGGTCTGGAGCTTTGGTATAGACCCCATGGTCCTTTTGGAGTCCCCAGCATCCTCTAGGACGTAAGAGAAAATAGGATTTTAATACCTACTGGTAAATCCTTTTCTCCTAGTCCGTAGAGGATGCTGGGCCCCAATCACAGTGCGGACTGTTCCTTGCAGTTAGGTTGATACTGGTTATTTTCGGTTTCACGTGGTTTGCGTATCAGTTATCAAATTACTAAAATTTGGATATCCTATCTCCTGCGCTCTACTAATTTGCTATGTAAAAGGAAAGAAACCTCTACTTATCTTTAAAAAGCAAAACTTTTCTTCACGTCCCACCTCCTTCTCAATAGATTTTGTTATGAGTGATGTTGGATGGTATATTTCCAATGGTCCAATAATAAATCGTGTAAGAAAAGATAAAACACAATCTAGTGTAATACTGTCATAAAAGTACGTTTCTTAACAAAAATGTAACATATATTCGTTAATTCGAATCTATAATGAGTGTGATCCAAACACATGTATAAAATACAATTTTTTTAATACTAAAAAAATCCAGTCATAAAATATGTTCCAGTCGCATAGACATATGACATATATCCACTTTTACATCCGAAATTTGTGAGGGTGGCTTCCTACCAGATTTGGAAATTTTGAAGTGCTCATATAAAAGCTGTGCAGATGTTTCATCAGTCCCGGGAAAAATCAGCTCCAATGATCAGCGCCCCGTCCTCTCCTCGTCTGGTCTGTCCGCCACAAGTCCTCACCGTCAGCCAATGCGTTTCGATCAAATCCGTTGATCTTTGTCAAGGCATAATCTGATGGCCTCCTTTCCCAGCCCTTTATACCCTTATAAATTGGTATTCCTAGTTGCTGGGAGGAGCCACTCTCACTCACAATTGACGTTATCTATATATACAATACATCCTTAATTCCTAGTTTAACATCCATGAGCTACTCTATAAGATAATAAGTTGTCCCTTTATTTAGTTACACGTGATAATATCCAATAGAAAGTAAATAAAAACATAAAAATACGAAAAAACGATAACCGGAAGTGTCCTATGCAAACAGGATCTACTTCCGTTTGTCCTCATCTAATGGTTCCACATAGCAAGAGAAGGAACAACGGCCCCCGTCCACAACATCCGGTCACATGATCGTCAGTCAC
Organism: Pseudophryne corroboree; assembly: GCF_028390025.1. Taxonomy (NCBI): domain Eukaryota; kingdom Metazoa; phylum Chordata; class Amphibia; order Anura; family Myobatrachidae; genus Pseudophryne; species Pseudophryne corroboree. The sequence goes on from NC_086447.1 coordinate 601,159,359, forward strand.
GTGATCGCGCCCGTCCGCGGTAATACAATCCATACCGCTCCCAATAGATCGTCCGGTCATGTGATGTCTCCGGCCGGAAGTTTGTCGGCGGCCATTTCTTAAGCTCCAAGGGGGAATTTGGCAACACAGTTCATATCCACTAGAATAACATCGACATAGGAGGGCGGAAATACACACATCGCCATGTTGTTTCCTGGAAAGAGACAATTCTTTTACTTTTTCTTTCTTTATAACAGGTGGTTCCCTGCAGAAAGTTAATTACTCTTATCAATAGAAAGTCCAAAATTCTCAATTCATACTCCCCTAATCAATATGGACAAAAATAATAATAAATGAATATCCTGACACATCTATTCACTCGGGGTCACTACTAATCAAGGAACCATATGACCTCAAAGTCCTTGTTCAGGCCCCCCGGAATTAAAGTTTTTAAAGAATATATGTATTGCATTTCAGTTTTTGCTAGGGTTGCAGCTATGTTATTACATCTCCAACCCCCCTTTACTAATTTTAATGCTCCAAATACTGTTAACTGTTTGGTATCTTGATTATGAATTTTCTTAAAATGGGATGAGAGTGCATGTGTCTCGACCCCGTTCCTTATATTCCGTAAAAGCTCTGCAAATCTTGTCTTTAAATTTCTACTGGTCCTGCCAATATAAAATAAACCACAGCTACACCCCAAATAATAAATCACATTTCTTGAGGTGCAGGTTATGAACTCATTAATCTTATTATTCTGTCCGTTTATTTCGATTTCCGTGCACTTGGTTACACCTCTAACTTCTTTGCACATACAGCAAACCCCACACCTGAAAAAACCTTTTGAAAGGGTACGAACATTTGCTTTCGGAGGTGACATAGCACTTCTGACTAATTTATCTTTAATGTTTTTAGCTTTTCGATATATGAATTGAGGTTTGTCTGGCAGTAATTTCTCTAATAGAGGATCACCCTTCAAAACCATCCAATGATTCCTAAATAGTTTTTCTATTTGTTTGTGTTAGGTGTTGTATCCCGTAATGAATGCCAAGGAGTGATTTTTATTTCCCTCATCCGATGTATCTGTCTTCTTTGATGGGATTAATCCTTTCTATTTATATTTTCACACTTAGTGATAGCCTTCTCAATACTTCTGTTACTATAACCACTCTCCTTGAATTTCTTTATCATTACGTCTGCTTGTTCCCTATAGACTTCGTCATCCGTACAGTTTCTCTTCAGTCTCTGTAGTTGACTGTTCGGTATGGATTCCAGCCAATTGACATGGTGACAACTGGTGGTGTGGATATATGTTCCCGAATCAGTCGGTTTTACATAATTTCGGGTTTTTAATTGTCCATTGTCTACGTAGATATTTAGATCAAGGAAATTAATATTAGTGTTGCTAATTTCGAATGTCAATGAAATATATTCATTTTCATTCAACTGATCACAGAAAGTGGACAGAATTTCTCTGTCGCCCTTCCAAACGAAAATTATATTGTCTATATATCTTGACCAGGATACCAGGTTCGCCCCAAACTGATGATTTTGCCACACATGCTGGGTCTCCCACATACCCATAAACATGTTGGCATAGCTTGGGGCGAACCTGGTACCCGTGGCCGTTCCCACCTTCTGTAGGTAAAAACTATCCTTAAAGTGGAAATAGTTGTTACGCAGAATAACACCCAACACAAACAAATAGAAAAACTATTTAGGAATCATTGGATGGTTTTGAAGGGTGATCCTCTATTAGAGAAATTACTGCCAGACAAACCTCAATTCATATATCGAAAAGCTAAAAACATTAAAGATAAATTAGTCAGAAGTGCTATGTCACCTCCGAAAGCAAATGTTCGTACCCTTTCAAAAGGTTTTTTCAGGTGTGGGGTTTGCTGTATGTGCAAAGAAGTTAGAGGTGTAACCAAGTGCACGGAAATCGAAATAAACGGACAGAATAATAAGATTAAGGAGTTCATAACCTGCACCTCAAGAAATGTGATTTATTATTTGGGGTGTAGCTGTGGTTTATTTTATATTGGCAGGACCAGTAGAAATTTAAAGACAAGATTTGCAGAGCATTTACGGAATATAAGGAACGGGGTCGAGACACATGCACTCTCATCCCATTTTAAGAAAATTCATAATCAAGATACCAAACAGTTAACAGTATTTGGAGCATTAAAATTAGTAAAGGGGGGTTGGAGATGTAATAACATAGCTGCAACCCTAGCAAAAACTGAAATGCAATACATATATTCTTTAAAAACTTTAATTCCGGGGGGCCTGAACAAGGACTTTGAGGTCAAATGGTTCCTTGATTAGTATTGACCCCGAGTGAATTGATGTATGTCAGGATATTCATTTATTATTATTTTTGTCCATATTGATTAGGGGAGTATGAATTGAGGATTTTGGACTTTCTATTGATAAGAGTAATTAACTTTCTTTATCTACTAATTGATGTAAGCATAAGGGATTATATTGAATTAGAAGCTTTTTGAAGTGTCTTGGAACAGACCAGAAGAGGTGTGTGTGAGGGCATAGGGCTCTGTTGCCCCTCATCTCATGCATCTGACTAGCAAATACAGATAAATCTGAAATGCAAATGCTTCTATTCCCAAGCATATCGGCTATAGGGGGATATTCAATTAGCAGCGATAATGGACTTTTCACGTGAAAAACCAGACTTTTCCCGCGAAACGCAATTACAGCCTATTCAATTTTCCGGGAAAATTTATCGGTGATAATTTTTTCACTAATTTCACTTCACCTACTCTGAGCAGGTGAAAAGTTGGGAAAAGTCACTATTTTAAGGTAAAAATGTTTGGATATGGTACAGAATTCCTGGGACACCCCCTTTAATGACTAATTAGGCACGTTGAAGTTTTTAATTGTTTATAATTGGCCAATAATGACATGTCATTTTTGGGGTGAAAAAGTACAAAGTGGTGGAAATTGGGGTTCAAGGTATGCGACAGGGATATTGGGGTGCTTTATGAGTGGGACAGGTGTTTTTAGGCTTGCAGGTGGGAGTAATCTGTCTGTTTCCACTTTTTTTTTTAAAGTACCCTAAAATGACCCAAATATATACTTGTACCCATTTTCATGTACCCCAAGTTTAATGAGGACATTTATTTTGCACAAAAAAACTTGCTTTCTATAATTTTTTTGCAGTTTTTATAAAATGCATATAACAGCCATTTCACACAATTTAAGTCCCCAAAAACTCTCTAATGTGATCTCTAATACACTTCTCTTCTGTTTTCCTATGTTAGTTTACCATTTTTTGGGGTATAGGCTGATTTTCCCATTTTCACCTACACTTTTCACTGCAACAACTTTCGCGTGAAACCCGTTTGGAATTAAATAGGTCGAAAAATTGCAGCGAATTTGCGGATAATTGAATACCCTAGATATACCCCTTTCACACCGCAGCTTGTACCCGGGAATTTGCTGTTTTTACTGGCTTCCTAAACAGTTCGAGCTGCGATGTGAAAGGGTCACCTTCAATTTACCGTTTACAAAATACCGGTATTTTGAAACGGTAAAAAAGAAAGGTCCTACCCGTTTCAGACCCGTTTAATTGTGCAGTGTGAAAGGGTCTGATACGGTATTTGCAAGACCCAGAAGGTGATAGGCTGTCTCCATGTGTGATCTCACCAGGCAGAAGCAGGAAATAAACATTTAAAATGACAACCACTGTTTGGTATGGGTGAAACGGGTTCAGTGTGAAAGGTACCAAAACGGTAATGAAATGGTAATATACTGGTTACAACATGCGATGTGAAGGGGGTTTAACTGCTCAGACCCGTTTTAAGAACCGTTTAAAGAACCGTTTCAAAAGCAGGTTTTGCGATGTGAAAGCAGCAATAGAGTACTCAACCTGTATTACACAAGTCTACTTTGCTTGTTTCAATAGGTGGCTTGTTTGGTGGTATGATACATGAAACCATACATTCAGAAACTGCAGTTTGCAGGAATCTATGGGGGTCATTCTGAGTTGATCGTAGCTGTGCTAAATTTAGCACAGCTACGATCAGGTACTCAGACATGCGGGGGGACGCCCAGCACAAGGCTAGTCTGCTCCGCATGTCCATGCTGCCCACCCCCACCCGCAGAAGTGCAAAAGCATTGCACAGCGGCGATGCTTTTGCATTTGAGCAGTACAGTAATGCCCGGCCAGCGCAGCTCCTGCGGCTGGTCGGGAGAACCTCTTTGCTGCCCCTGGTCGCAGCGGCTGCGTGTGATATCACGCCGTGCCGCCCCCTCCCGCCCAGCGACCACCTCTGCCTGTCAGGCAGAGGCAATCGCTAGGGAACACCGGCCGACATGCGTCGGCGCATGCGCAGTTCCGACCCGATCGCTGCGATAAACTGCAGCGATCGATCGGGTCGGAATGACCCCCTATGACCTGCAAACTTCACTTATTTTAAGGAATATGATTGCCACCTAGCAATGGCTGATAAGCTTGGGTAGCAAGCAACCTGGTTCTCCGTTGGAAGGCAGGGAAGTGAAGTTTTTACTTCACTAACCTGCCGACACTAACAGTGTAGTTGCACCTGCCCAGCAGGCTGGGTTGTGCACAGGTCACATGCACACTATCAGCTGGATGGGGCCAACGCTCACTGAATCAGATGTTTGGAGTTTACTGGTAGCAATCCTAAGAACTAGAACACCTCAGGAGTTAATGTTGTGTAAAGGAGAATAATATCCACACTTTTATGTCTGAACCATCTGAACAGTTTTTTTAGGCAAAGCTTATGAAAGGCAAACCCTGAGAAAAAAAAATTATATCCATACATACAGGTTGAGTATCCCTTATCCAAAATGCTTGGGACCAGAAGTAGTTTGGATATCGGATATTTCTCTAACGTCCTAGTGGATGCTGGGACTTCCGTAAGGACCATGGGGAATAGCGGGCTCCGAAGGAGGCTGGGCACTCTAGAAAGATCTTAGACTACCTGGTGTGCACTGGCTCCTCCCACTATGACCCTCCTCCAAGCCTCAGTTAGATTTCGTGCCCGGCCGAGGTTGGATGCACACTAGGGGCTCTCCTGAGCTCTTAGAAAGTTATAGTCTTAGAATTTGTTATTTTCAGTGAGACCTGCTGGCAACAGGCTCACTGCAGCGAGGGACTAAGGGGAGAAGAAGCGAACTCGCCTGCTTGCAGCCGGATTGGGCTTCTTAGGCTACTGGACACCATTAGCTCCAGAGGGATCGACCGCAGGCCCAGCCTTGATGTTCGGTCCCGGAGCCGCGCCGCCGTCCCCCTTACAGAGCCAGAAACAAGAAGATGGTCCGGAAAATCGGCGGCATGAAGACTCTGTCTTCACCAAGGTAGCGCACAGCACTGCAGCTGTGCGCCATTGCTCCTCTCACACACTTCACACTCCGGTCACTGAGGGTGCAGGGCGCTGTGGGGGGGCGCCCTGAGGCAGCAATAAAAACACCTTGGCTGGCTAAAATACCTCAATATATGGCCCCAGGGGCTATATATGAGGTAAATACCCCTGCCAGAATTCCATAAAAAACGGGAGAATAGGCCGCGAAAAAGGGGCGGAGCCTATCTCCTCAGCACACTGGCGCCATTTTTCCCTCACAGCTCGGCTGGAAGGAAGCTCCCTGGCTCTTCCCTGCAATTCTACAGTACAGTAAGAGGGAAAAGAGAGGGGGGGCATTAAAATTGGCACTGTATACAGTATATTATATAAAAAGCAGCTATTAGGGACATAACTCAGTTAGTCCCTGTATATATATAGCGCTCTGGTGTGTGCTGGCATACTCTTACTCTGTCCCCCCAAAGGGCTTTTGTGGGTCCTGTCCTCGTTTAGAGCATTCCCTGTGTGTCTGCGGTGTGTCGGTACGGCTGTGTCGACATGTTGAATGAGGAGGCTTATATGGTGACAGAACAGAGGCCGATATATGTGATGTCGCCCCCTGTGGGGCCGACACCAGAGTGGATGGATAGGTGAAAGGTATTAACCGACAGTGTCAACTCCTTACATAAAAGGGTGGATGACGTAACAGCTGTGGGACAGCCGGCTTCGCAGCCCGCGCCTGCCCAGGCGTCTCAAAGGCCATCAGGGGCTCAAAAACGCCCGCTCTCTCAGATGGCAGACACAGATGTCGTCACGGAGTCTGACTCCAGTGTCGACAAGGTGGAGACATATACACAATCCACTAGGAACATCCGTGACGTGATCCCGGCAATAAAAAATGTGTTATACATTTCTGACTTTAACCCAAGCACCTCTAAAAATGGGTTTTAGGTTTGGGGAGAAAAAACAGGCAGTGTTTTGTTCCCCCATCAGATGAATAAATGAAGTGTGTGAAAGCGTGGGTTCCCCCGTTAAGAAACTGGTAATTTATAAAAAGTTACTGATGGCGTACCCTTTCCCGCCAGGTGGATAAGTTACGCTGGGAGATATCCCCTAGGGTGGATAAGGCGCTCACACGTTTGTCAAAAAAGGTGGCACTGCTGTCTTAGGATACGGCCACTTTAATAGGTGCCTGTTGATAAAAAACAGGAGGCTATCCTGAAGTCTGTATTTACACACTCAGGTACTAGACTGAGACCTGCAGATAGTGCTGCTGCAGCGTGGTCGGTGACCCTGTCAAACAGGGATACTAGTTGGCAAACATAAAAACATATTAAAGACGTCGTCTTATATATGGGGGATGCACAGAGGGATATTTTGCCGGCTGGCATCCAAAATAAATGTAATGTCCATTCTGTCAGGAGGGTATTAGAGACCTGTCACTGGACAGGTGATGCTGACTTAAAAAGCGCATAGAGAGCCTTATAAGGGTGAGGAATTATTTGGGGATGGTCTCTGGGACCTCGTATCCACAGCAACTGCTGGGAAGAAATAATTTTACCTCAGGTTTCCTCACAGACAAAGGTACAGTCCTTTCGGCTTCAGAAAAGCAAGCGGGTCAAATGGCGCTTCCTTTCTGTACAGAGACAAGGGGAAAAAAGCTGCACCAGTCAGCCTGTTCCCAGAATCAAGATTCTTCCCCCGCCTCCTGTGAGGCCACACCATGACGCGGGTGCTCCACAGGTGTAGCTAGGTACGGTGGGGGGCCGTCTAAAAAATTTCAGCAATTAGTGGGCTCGCTCACAGGTGGATCCCTGTTTCTTTCAAGTAGTATTTCAGGGGTACAAGCTGGAATTCGAGATGTCTCCCCCCAGCCGTTTCCTAAAATATGCCTTGCTGACAACTCCCTCAGGCAGGGAGGCTGTGCTAGAGGCAATTAATAAGCGGTATTCCCAGCAGGTAATACTCAAGGTGCCCCTACTTCAACAAGGACGGGGTTACTATTCCACACGGGTTGGGGTACCGAAACCGCATGGTTCGGTGTGACCCATTTTATATTTTAAATCCATGAACACAAAAATTCAAGTTCAAGATGGAATCGCTCAGGGCGGTTATTCCAAGCCTGGACGAGGGGGATTACATGGTATCCTGGGACATCAAGGATGCTTACCTGCATGTCCCCATTTACCATCCTCGCCAGGAGTACCTCAGATTTGTGGTACAGGATTACCATTACCAAGTCCAGACACTGCCGTTTGGACTGTACATGGCACCGAGGGTGTTTTATCAAGGTAATGGCCGAGATGTTGATACTCCTTCAAAAAAAGGGAGTTGTAATTATCCCGTACTTGGACAATCTCGTTATAAGGGCGAGGTCCAAGGAGCAGTTGGTAGTCGGGGTAGCACTATTTTGGAAAGTGCTACAACAGCATGGTTGGATTCTAAACAGTCCAAAGTCACAGCTGGTTCCTATGACACGTCTACTGTTCCTGGGGATGGTTCTGGACATAAACCAGAAATAGTGTTTCTCCCGGAGGAGAAAGCCAAGGAGTTGTCATCTCTAGTCAGAGACCTCCTGAAGCCAAAATAGGTAGCAGTGCATCATTGCACGCGAGTCCTGGGAAAAATGGTAGCTTCCTACGAAGCAATCCCATTAGGCAGGTTCCATACAAGAACTTTTCAGAGGGACCTGTTGGACAAGTGGTCCGGATCGCATCTTCCGATGCATAGGCTGATAACCCTGTCTCCAAGGACCAGGGTATCTCTACTGTGGTGGCTGCAGAGTGCCCATCTTCAAGAGGGCCGCAGTTTCGGCATACAGGACTAGGTCCTAGTGACCATGGATTCCAGCCTTTGAGGCTGGGAGGCAGTCACACAGGGAAGAAATTTCCAGGGACTTTGGTCAAGTCAGGTTATTTCCCTACACATAAATATTCTGGACCTGAGGGCCATTTACAATGCCCTGAGGCCGGCAAGGCCTCTGCTTCAAAACCAGCCGGTACTGATCCAATCAGACAACATCACGGCAGTCGCCCATGTAAACCAACAGGGCGGCACAAGAAGCAGGATGGCGATGGCAGAAGCCACAAGGATTCTCCGATAGGCGGAAAATCATGTGTTAGCACTGTCAGCAGTGTTCATTCCCGGAGTGGACAACTGGGAAGCAGATCTTCTCAACAGACACGACCTCCACCCGGGAGAATGGGGACTTCCTCCAGAAGTCTTCCAATAGGATTATACACCATTGGGAAAGGCCACAGGTGGACATGATGGCGTCCCGCCTCAACAAAAAGCTATAAAAGATATTGCACCGGGTCAAGGGACCCTCAGGCGATAGCTATGGACGCTCTGGTAACACCGTGGGTGTACCAGTCGGTTTATGTGTTCTCCCCTCTGCCTCTCATACCAAAGGTACTGAGAATAATAAGAAGGCGAGGAGTAAGAACGATACTCGTGGATGGCCAAGAAGAGCTTGGTACCCAGAACTTCAAGAATTTATATCAGAGGACCCATGGCCTCTGCCACTCAGACAGGACCTGCGGCAGCAGGGGCCCTGTCTGTTCCAAGACTTACCGCGGCTGCGTTTGTCGGCATGGCGGTTGAACGCCGGATCCTGAAGGAAAAGGGCATTCCGGAGGAAGTCATTCCTACGCTTACTAAAGCCAGGAAAGAGGTTACAGCAACTCATTATCACCGCATATGGCGAAAATATGTTGCATGGTGTGAGGCCGAAAGGGCCCCAACAGAGGAATTTCAACTAGGTGGATTTCTGCATTTCCTGCAAGCAGGAGTGACTATGGGCCTTAAATTGGGTTCCATTAAGGTACAGATCTCGGCTCTGTCGATTTTCTTTCAAAAAGAACTAGCTTCAGTACCTGAAGTTCAGACATTTATAAAAGGAGTGCTGCAGAGTCAGCCCCCGTTTGTGCCTCCTGTGGCACCTTGGGATCTCAACGTGGTGTTGAGTTTCTTAAAATCACATTGGTTTGAACCACTAAAAACCGTGGATCTGAAATATCTCACGTGGAAGGTGGTTATGTTATTGGCCTTGGCTTCTGCCAGGCGAGTATCAAAGTTGGCGGCTTTGTCTTGTAAAAGCCCTTATTTGATTTTCCATATGGATAGGGCAGAATTGAGAACTCGTCCCCAGTTTCTCCCAAAGGTGGTGTCAGCGTTTCACCTGAACCAGCCTATTGTGGTGCCTAGGCTACTAGGGACTTGGAGGACTCCAAGTTGCTAGACGTTGTCAGGGCACTGAAAATATATGTTTCCAGAACGGCAAGAGTCAGAAAATCTGACTCGCTGTTTATCCTATATGCACCTAACAAGCTGGGTGCTCCTGCTTCTAAGCAGACTATTGCTCGTTGGATTTGTAGTACAATTCAGCTTGCACATACTGTGGCAGGCCTGCCACAGCCAAAATCTGTCAATGCCCATTCCACAAGGAAGGTGGGCTCATCTTGGGCGGCTGCCCGAGGGGTCTCGGCTTTACAACTTTGCCGAGCAGCTACTTGGTCAGGGGCAAACACGTTTGCAAAATTCTACAAATTTAATACCCTGGCTGAGGAGGACCTGGAGTTCTCTCATTCAGTGCTGCAGAGTCATCCGCACTCTACCGCCCGTTTGGGAGCTTTGGTATAATCCCCATGGTCCTTACGGAAGTCCCAGCATCCACTAGGACGTTAGAGAAAATAAGAATTTACTCACCGGTAATTCTATTTCTCGTAGTCCGTAGTGGATGCTGGGCGCCCATCCCAAGTGCGGTTTATCTGCAATACTTGTACATAGTTATTGTTAACTAAATCGGGTTATTGTTGAGCCATCTGTTGAGAAGCTCTATTGTTTCATACTGTTAACTGTGTTTCATATCACGAGTTGTACGGTGTGATTGGTGTGGCTGGTATGAGTCTTACCCGGGATTCAAAATCCTTCCTTATTGTGTACGCTCGTCCGGGCACAGTACCTAACTGAGGCTTGGAGGAGGGTCATAGTGGGAGGAGCCAGTGCACACCAGGTAGTCTAAGATCTTTCTAGAGTGCCCAGCCTCCTTCGGAGCCCGCTATTCCCCATGGTCCTTACGGAAGTCCCAGCATCCACTACGGACTACGAGAAATAGAATTACCGGTGAGTAAATTCTTATTTTCCGTATTTTGGAATAATTGCATACCATAATGAGGTGGTATGGTGATGGGACCCAAGTCTAAGCACAGAATGCATTTATGTTTCATATATACCTTATACACACGGGATCAGTACGAAATCCCGCCGGACGGCGTTCCGA